>NC_139323.1:31787500-32090000 GCF_056507025.1 Lutjanus erythropterus
GCAAGAGTGACGAAGAGTATTTAACGCTGACAGCTGTAAAGATTTCTTTCTAGCAGTGATTGATTATCCGTGACAAAACTACATTGCCACATACTAAAATAACCTTGTCTCATAAATTTGAATTACTCTGAATATTTGTACTGATTTGTCTTCATTGACCACCATAACAAAAGATATTTGATGAGTAAAATAGATTGCCAGTATGTTTTTCACACATTTTCACACACGTCTCTAAATATACAAATCAGCCTGATTCCACCCCATCGATAGCAAAAACAAACATTCTTTCATTGACAATTGATTATTGTCATAATTAGCACAAGGGATGTGCAAGATTAGTCGCAATAAAAATGTTGCCATGTCCGCTAGTTGGCAGCTGAAATGCTAATTATTATTATTTTATTAATCTATAATGCTGGTTAAATGTTGGTGTAAGATTTTATGCCGCTCCAAAACACTCAATAAATGGACCTTTGAGGCACCCAAGGTCAAGACTGGACCTTTAAACTTTAAATTCTTAAATGAATACTCAATTAATCTGTTAGTTGATAGAGAATTGTGGCTATTGGATAAATTGTTAAATAGATATGAATCAAGCAAAAATGGTTCCACCTTTTAAAATCTCTGAAATGAAACAGAAATCCGATACTTCTTGTTTTTGGACGGTTGTTTGGTCAATCAAGGTGTTGAAGATGGCGCCTTGGACTCTGAGAACATGCGACAGGTGTTTTCCATATATTTTGACATTGATTATACACATTGATCAATCCAGGCAAGTAACTGATAATCAATGACAGAAATCCTATTAGATGCAGCTTGAGTTTGAGCCCCGGGGTGAGATTGGATTTGCTCAGTAGGAGCCCTGAACCCAAGTTCAAAAAACATTATAATTACAATGTATTTTTGGCGTATTGTCATTCTTGCAGGCTCTTTTCTCCATTGAACCCACAGAACCTTCCCTGCGTGGTTCCACAACCACCCTCCTTTTTTTCTTTTCACCCCCCTCCTCCTTCCTCCCCTCTCTTCATCTTCCTTTTATCTGTCGTCCTGCGGGCAGACATCGCTCGACATGATAAAAGCTCGGGCCCAGAGGGTGGCAAGCCTGCTGCCATCCTGGTGTCGAAGTGTAAGAGAGAACCGAGGGGGGTGGGGGGTGGAAGGTGGGAGGAAAGTGAAAGCCTGAGTGTGAGAGAGATGTACAGCACAATCTGACTTATTGTAATCACCCACAATAACCACCCTGCTGAAAGAGTAAAAGAATAAAAAGAGGCAGACGGCACGGTTCTTTGTTTGCTTCCCTTTTCTGTGAAACTCAGAGACTGTTGATATTTGTTGATTTGTAGAGTTACTGTGAACAAACTGCATCTTATCCCTGCACATTTTCAATACTGCTGCTGGTATAATAAACAGATATCAAACAGTGGCATCTGATAAAGAGCCACTTTGGGTTTGAAATGTTTTACTTTTCATAATGTAGTAAAAAACATGAACGGGAACTGATGGCGGTGGTGGTGTCCTGAGATTTTTGGAAAAATTCACAGGTACAGTTTTTAGATTTAGCATCTGGACAAGAAGACCATGTTTTCACCCTGATCATTGAACATTAGAAGCCAAAGTTCTTAAATGTTAAAGTCTTTGACTAAATAGTTTTTGTCACCGATGCTATTCTCACCTACCTACCGACACTAAAACATAAATCTAGCTGATTGGTATCTAACTTAAAAGTAACCAGCTTGATACAGAATGAATAGGGTTAAATGTTTATGAAACTCCAAAGCACTCTCTTTAAAATGGTTTTGTTATCATGGCGTGGTCATGTTAGACTTTTAAACAAACTCTGATGCGTTTTCGAATCAAGACTTTGTCAAGGAGTCAAAACTTCTGTCTGGTTTTGACTCCAGTACGTGTATAAATAAAACAGTGTCAAACTAATAAAATCTTTAAACTTAAGATGAAATAGAAAATGCTTTTTTAAACACTTTAGATCACATCCCCGGTCATACTGTGCTCCTGTTTAACAATTAGGAGTGTCATGATTCTCCAAATCCATGTTTCAATATAACTTTCGACTTTAAGGTCACAGTTCGGTTCAGTATATATAAAAATAGCCAATTCTAATTTTCATCAATTTTATTTAAATTTAATATTGAAATTATGACATCCTTATTAACAATATATGTCAAAAACAAAGCAAAACACTAATCCCTTTCTTTGTATTCTTATATAAAAACTCTGATCATGTTTTCTTCCTGTAAGACAAAATATGACGTGCTTACAAAAACTAGAACCAACCAGTTTCAACCAGTAAATCATGACATCCACCCTTCAATCGGTCTTTAACATTTAGTTCCACAGAATTAAGGTTCATTAGTTTACAAATTAGCAACAGCAGGTAACGTTTGGTTATGACACGCCCACTTTTTAATGTTCAAATCAAATCCCCCCCAATGCTACGTCCTGCTCACACTGTCCTGTCCTCAATACCCGCAAAATGCTGTTTCATCTGACTTTAAAATAACAAACCATCTAATCAAATAACCACGAATGCCAAGTTTTTGCACTAGATATTTTTCAGTACTTATTGCTACAAACACATTTCAGTCAGAATGAGTACTGGATACTCAGTCCAAGTCAAATGCTGTTGTTTGCTCCACCCTGTATCATGCTCCTATATCTCCTGTAAAAATCATGATGTCATTTTAACCTTCATGAAAAGTTCCTTTCACAAAGTTCCCACAGTAGTTTATGTAACCCCTCTGTTTTGGAATGCACCACAAATCTGATAATTAATTACCCATGGCGCATTGCGTCAGTTCAGCAGATGTACCCCAGTTCGTCCCGGGGGCTGTGAGAGCAGCCGGTGTTTGTGGCCAATCAGGATGAAAGATTGTGCAGCTGATGCAGCTGGAATGACACCAGGAGTTCGTCGGGGGAAACATTTCCTGACTCCAGTATCTGATCTGGAAGTTTCTCATTGGAAACATAATCAGACGTGTCCTCCTTGTCAAACGCGGGTGGATTCACAATTCATACAATAGCCATGACACCACACAGAGGGTTATTGTCAGGGAATAAAGCTGATGTGTGTGTGCATGGGTGGCTGAGGAATGAGAATGGGTGGAAGTTTGTGTCATTGTTAAACCCATTTTCTGCTTGAGTGTCAGTCAGAAAACAGCATCTCCGCCGTGTATTATCAGACTTTTTGCTGATGTGATGCAGTAGAGTCTGAGCAGACAGATATACACAGAGAGAACAAAAGGCCACGTTGCAGCAGATCCCGCTCGAGACTCAAACTCGCAGCCTTGTACATGATAAGCACCAGAGACTTCTGCTGCAACAAAGACTCGTGCAACATAAAATGACAAATACCGGCGCTCCTCTTGCATTAACTCTAACTCTGACATCTCCTCCGCTGACACTTAGAGGACACTGAGTCACTTATAAAGACTGATAAACTGACAGAGACAGACAGAACGAGCACACTGCGTTCTCTGAATGTCACTGTCTGAATGAGGCCAACAGACATCAGTCCCAGTCAGTGTCACCTGCTCCGACACCTGAAGTCAGTCTGACTCCTCCCCCCTGCCTGCACTGATTTAAACTTTTATTCAGAGTCAAGTTTGGCAGTTTTATCAACTGATTAATTACCCTTTAAGAGGCAAAATGTTAAATTTGAGGATTTGCTGCTTTTCTCCATTTTATATCACTGTAAATTGAATAGCTGATGCTTTTATAAAACTTTTATTGACTAGATAATTAATTCAGGAAATAATTTATTTATTTATAATTAATTTATTATGAATGATATCATTATATTGTTTTCTTTATTTAAGATTTTTCCAGTCTAATATTTGGATCCAACACCCTTGCCTCTCAGCCTCCTCCTAAATAGAGCGCTACAGGAATAAGTACTACAACCCAGGAATAACTTACATTATATAAGCACTTCCAGATCTCTCATCTCAAAGTCAGTTGGTTTTCTGAAGAGGGATTTGGTTGGATGTTTAATAGATGAAGAAGAGTTTTTCATGTTTTATTCTGCAACATAAAATACATCAGTAAATACCCCACTCATGAATTTTGAAGCTTTTACCTGTCTTAAAAAAAAGCAGCTAAATGTGACAACAGGAAGGGACATTAAATGTCATCACACCGATCACTCATCACTTAGTGGTGGTGACTTGAATTCTTGTGACAGTGGTGTGGTTCATTTGTAACCTAACATTAGCTTTTTACTTCTGGCAATTGCATTTAAGCAAAAATCATTGAGGTGGTGTTCATTTGTTAAGATTATCATGCAATATATCATTATCATAAATCTTTGTTATTTTCTGCACTAATCCAAGACTCGCTGGAAAAATTGCACTGGCTTTTTGTGGAGGGAACCACAATGTTAATGACCAGGTTTCTGGTGTTCCCAAGGTAAGACTCTTAGAACAGTAGTGTTCATGTACAAATAGTCAATGCCAACCCTGGTCTGACTCTTGGAGAAAACTGAAATGAAGCTTTAAAACTTGCTGAAATTTTCTGAGGTGTTATGTAGCTCGCTGTGAGCTCTAATAGAGTCCCTTTGGAGGTCAGGACTTGTTTAGATGTTGAGTTAGCTGATGCTGTGAAGCCACATTCAGCCCCAGGAGCAGGTTAAACACAGCTTAAAGGGCTTAGCTGGACTTTGGCTGTTGGCTGGGACTCTTGTTGTTTGTTCTAGAAAAATGAGAGGGATGGATGGATGGATTGAGGGAATGAGAAAGAGAGGAAGAGAGTGGGAACAGGAGTTCTGTTGTTGGTTTTCTGTCTCACATCGACAGGCTCTATCAGGCTTCTTTCTGTTTCTCTTCATCTCTCCAGTTTGCTGCTTTTCTCGCTTTCAAATGTTCTCGCTCTTTTTGTCTTTTGTTTAAGTCACACACTGTTCCTGCATCTCTTTCTCTGTCTCCCGCCAGCGGACTGGATTAGCCAATAAGAAACAAGCAGTGAGCTCATCCGGTAGCCACGGCGACCGCTGAGAGAATCATATGAGCTCATTCTCTGAACAGAGAGCAAGAGAGGCTGAGAGAGTGACCTGTAACCATAGAAGCTCTTCACATCAGCACTTCAGCCAGCTGGTCAGAGAGACAGACAGGCCTTCTCTTAAAACAAACACACACACACACACACACACACACACACATATTATACACACCGGTACAAACACTATGATGTAAAAATACACTGTTATCAGCCAGAGAGATAGAGTTACTGGAACGTGGACAGAGACAAGGAACAGGGAGTGTAAAACACACCCACACACATTTTACACATTTTAAGGTATTGTTTGTGTCATTTTGCGGTTTATACCAGATTATTTAACAGTATAGATTAAGATAGGGAGCAATGTACTGATTCAACCTTCTCTTTCCTCTTACAAATTCTGATCATTTAGAGTAATTGGGGTCATTTACGCAAGTTTTGGCAACCACATGTAAGTAACGTTAATGAGAGAATAATAAACACAGCGTGGAGACATTATGCAGTGAATTGCAGCAACAGCTTCTTCTCCCACATGTTAAAAATGACACTCAGGCAACATTGCTATGGCAACTCTGAGGGGACACACTACCTTGAATACAGAGAGCTTTTAAATCTGACAGTGGTAGAGAGCTCAGCGATTGAGGACTGTCAGCCATCACAATGGATGCTGGCATCATCTACTGGCCCAACCCAGGGCCAGGCATCAGTGGTTGGTTGCCAAAACTGAAAGTGTGATTGCCATTTTTAATCATCGTATATTTTGAGTAATTAAGATCCTATGAGTGAGAAGTTAGCTCAATAATGAAAATGTGATGTGTAAGAATGTTTAAAAGTTTTCTTACAGTAACTTTTGGTTCTGTAAGATGTGCTACAAGTGAACTTGATGTGTCATTTATCAAGGTGTTGATTGTTTATGTTGTGCAGTTTAATTTTCCATCCAGTGCAGAGATAACAGAATACTTTGATTCCTAAGAATTTCCTTTTTGTTTATTTGTTTAGGTTCATGTGGTTCTTTGTCAGCTGAATCAATTTGCATGTGTTTGTGACATTGACGGATTAATCAACAACTTAATTTTCTTCACCATTTTCTCTAAAGCAGCCTGTACACATGGAAGTAAACACACCAGTGCATGTGCAGCATGATTCCACACTTTCCACACTTTGCTGTTTGCTGCCCTTTTTTTTTTTTTTTTTTTTTTAAAGTGGTTGCCATCAGACCAAGAACTGGTTGTCAGTTTCTCACAAAGGTTTCCAATGGCAACCTGGCAGTCATTACTGTCAAGCCCTGGAAGCACAAATTTTTCTAATGACACTGACAAAGAAGCTGTATTACATGTTTGATTGATCCACTCAAAAAGGTCTGTTATCAGCACCAGTACAGATCAGACATGTCCGTTACTACAGAGGAGAGGGAGAGGTGTGACATTCAACAGTGTCCCTGTCGGGAATCAGGGAAGGTGACAGTTATACATAACAATAATGATAATAATAATGATGATAAACTAAACCAAATAACTACTGTTGAAATAATCTAATACAATCGAACCAAATCTCCTGAAAGGTCAATAGTAGCAAAATAATTGTACTGTTATGATCCGATATCATTTCATAAAATCCCAAAATTGTCTGTGCTCCTGCAATGTGCGGTCTCTGAATGAAAACGTGTAAAAATTGTCAGTTCTTGTTTCATGATGCACCAGGTTAGAGAGTTACTTGACAGCATTAGTTCACAGAGATTCTCTTTCATATCCAAGCAAAACTGGATATGATGTATGATATCAGGCCACTTCAATATATCCACTTTACCATGTTAAAAACCATTGTTTAATAATTAATACAGCATAAATGAATAATTAAAAAATGTAGAATAAGCCCTCGTATCCTCATAAACAGGAGAGCAATGACAGCTGACATGATCCTACCTGCTGCTTTGTACAAACGCAATGGCAAACACACACGTCTAAAAATACAGTACACTTACGTAAATCCTGATCTCAACTCATCGCTGTGAAACCAACTTTACTGATATCACTGAATAAATGAAAAAGAAAACCTTTGCCCATAAAGATGAAAAGGAGGAAAAAGAGAAAATGTAATGTCCCTCCTCCTCCCTCTCCTCCTCCTCCTCCTCCTCGTCCTCCCTCCTTCATGTTGTCTCTTCATGTTGAGTTCATCCACACGGCTGCGTTTGGCCAGCGGGCAGCAAACTTCAAAGAGTGTGAAATTGAATGTCTAGACGCCACCCCGTCCTCACTGACAATACAAACACACACACACCCACACACACAGCATCAGTCCTATTTCCTCCGGACAGTTTCTTTTCTTACCCTTTATACTCAACAACAACAAACATACAGTAGCACCACAGTCTGTTTCTTTGATAGCAGTGTTATTTATTTATTTTACATAGAGAGCAACAAAAAAACACATTTGGTCCTTTAATTTACAGCAAACTTAAGGTACAAGGCTCCAGATTTACTTTTTACACTGTCTTCATTAAAAAAGAGGTTGCAGCCAAACATTCCTTCACAAAATGCTGTGTAATTGTCTTGCTGTTTCATCACAGCTGCAACAAAACAGTTTAGGCTTCACCAATCAATACTTTTTATATTAATAATGAATCAGATTTCTACATGAAGCCTAATGAAAAATGTCTCGTTCAGCAGCTAGCCTTTTATCCTCCCTGAGCTCATAGTTAGTGGGTTTTCTGTCACATATCCTGCTGGTTTAGTCTCAGTCTTTCCAGCAGCAGCAGCAGCACCTCAACATAGATTTACTTTGTCTCTGTGAGCGACTCCTCTGACTTAATTCCACTGCAGTTAATTGAATTAGGTCTTAAATTTTGTTGCCCTGGTTTTCATGCATGTCAGTACAGTGATGATACAGTAGAATGAGCGGATCATTTTCTTTTCTTCTCGCGGATTTTTCTTGCCCCTGTACAAATTGCTTTATTTATTGGTTGTTATGAAATGGTTAAGTTGGAAAGTCCAAGGTGATGTCTTTAAATTTCTAGTTTTGTCAGTCCAAAACAAAAGATATTCAATGGAGAAAAGTCAACATATTTGGGAGGCTGAGGCCCAGTTGGGCAAGCGAGTTGCTAGATTGTTTGTCAGGTTATTGCTGATTGATGTTTTCTCAAGTTTTGTGACCATTGTAGGTTTTCCTACATACCTGGATGGGCAGTGTGAGGCAAGTTGGTTACAGTCTGTAACCTCGCAACTAAATGCCACTAAATCCTACACACTAGTCCTTTAAATTTAGCTGCTACCCAGGTTTTAATGCATGTCAGAACGATGACAATACAGTTGGATGACTGGAGCACATCAAGGAGCAAAGACAGGAATCCAGAGTCCATCAGGCAGCTGGATTGCACTTTCTCTGGAGCGACCGGAGAAGACGTTAATTGGATTTTTACTCCCAGATGTGAGAGAGCTGCCCTGATTTAAATGAGATCTAAAATCAGAGCGGTTTGTTTGACTGATGATGATAATTACAGAAGTCCTCAGTGGCCAACTGCTCTCGAGTGCGGAGTGATGTTTGCTCCCCCTCCACCCCTTCATATCTCCCTCCTCATCTGTAATTTTCGAGGGTACCCACCCGTCACTGAACCCTCACCCGCTGTAAGCAGATCAGCTCTAACAATGAGGATGATCCGTGAGTGGGGTTGTCTGGGAGCACAGCGGGGGAGGAGAGGAGGCAGGGTGAGGCCGAGGCAATGAAAGAGCATCCGCATCCAGACGGATCGCATGTCACTCTTTCTTTCTTGCCCCGGTTCCCCTCCGGGGAATCATCTCTCTCTGTAACTGTCTATCAAACTCCTCTTTGTCTCTCTTTTCTTTCTCATCTCACTTCTAATAATTAGTCTTCCTCCTCTTCTTCCTCACTCTGTTCACTCTCATTTTCTTCCCGTGTGATTAATCCCATTTCAGAAAGTCTTCATCTGTTCTTTCCAAATCTTTCCCACTCTCTTGCCTCTTTATTTCATCATCCAGTTTTTATTCTCTCTTCATCTCTCTTTTCTTCACCCTGCTGTTATTTTGTTTTTATGAAACTCTCAATATTTTCTTGTGTGCAAAAGTTGGGTTGGCACCATTGACATAGAAAAGTTTGCTCGAACAGCTACAAGTGATGAGACTCAAGTTTTAGAAGCAGCTGGTGAAAATGTAGAACGGAAAGTGACAGACCATCCTTACAGTGTTCAGCAATAGATTTAGCCATTTCTCACTAACAGCAGAATAAGACTGTCAGATGACACATAGTGTGAGGTTAACAGCAGCGGTGCAGACATCACTTTTAACACCGGGGTGATGAAGAAACTTGTATAAAATCTATTTAAAGTGAGTTCTACTAACAGAAACGAGTTCCTTGTGTTGATAATCCTCGTATATTGTGCTTGGTTGCTGACACTCCTGCAGGAGGAGGACAGGTCGCTCAGTGCTTCGCTTCAAGCGCTCATGTGGAGCTGTTTGTCTTGCTGTGATAAGTAATATCCGGTTTATGGAGCTAAAGACAGCCAGACTGTTGTGTCTCTGTCTAAAATACTCCCACACTTTAGATGATCGCAGTGAGTCTTGCTCTCTGCAGCTTGTTCTCTGGGTGAATCCATGGCACAGTAGTTCATAGTGACGCATCAATGTACTTTTGTAATCGATGATGTCAATTACTGACAGATTACCTCAGCCTTACTTTTAAGACAACAAAACACTTGTATGTGTATGTGATGATCTTTTTATCGTGCGTCACTATATTTAGAAGGTAAACAGTAGAAATCCAGTGTTAATGTTACAAAGCAAGCTACGAGAACCTGCATCTTTTTCATTAGTCACAGTTTATCCTGATTCAGTTCTTCTACCGCACAACCTTGAGGGGTTTTTTTTGCAAGAGTTCTCTACATTTGCAGCCTCACTGTGTTGTCGTATGGGCTTAATTCAAAATGGAAAGGGGGCAGCGTTTTTTCACACAGGTTTAAATGTGGGGTCTGACCAGTAACGCTGCTTGTGCTCTACTGAAAGAGTATTTTCTCACTCCTCACCCCTGAAATATTGAGGCGTTTGAACCCATGCATCTCATCTTGTGATGAATTTTGATGTCATAAGCAGCTGCCTCACTCATTACGTGTAGCTTGGTGTCTCGGCCTCTGTTCTCTGTCAGTGAATCTTAATGTGAGGCTGCATTTAATTCAAGTGTAATAAGTTCTTCTTTGTCAGCGAGCTGCTCCTCATTTCAATAGAGGCAGTGTGTCTCTGTTAATAAGCCAGAGAAAGCCCTGAAGAAAGTCACAAATTAAAAATGATTTGTTCAGGTGTAGTGTTGTGTTCAAGAAGTATCACTAGTTGCAGCTTATGGTGTGACTGTTCATGTTTGGTTGATACTGGTGTGAGTTCACTCAGCAGGAGTGTTGCAGCTTGTATTGTCTTTGTTAGATTCAGCACTGGGGGAGGGTGTACAGTAGACTGATGGATAGATAGACAAGAGGGGGTCTGCAGCAGAAAGGTGCAAATTGAAGCAGTTTTCGGCTGAATGAAGAAGGGATGACAGGCGGAGCGGTGGAGAATACTCATCTGGTTTCCTGATAATAAACTGAAACTGAGAGAGCAAGAGAGTGAGGGCAGACCAGAGGGATGAAAAGAGAGAGACGCACACAAAGGAATGGAAATGACTTCATTTCTTTCCACACATATAGATCACAGTGTTTCTGTAACATGCATTTGAACACACAGCCTGCTGCTGCCTTTATGAATTCATAAAAGCAGGGAGAGGTCTGCTCTGGCACGCCGCTGAAATCTGGGTCACACATCACAGTGAAGCAGCTTCACCTCGTTTTCAAAACCACTTTGCACATTTTCATGAAGCTGCTGCAGCCTGCGTGCATTTGTTTGTGTTTGTTCTGTTCTTTCAAACAAGCTGCTGGAGTGCATCAGATCTTAGACAGTGTTTGCCGGGGGGAGGACAGGGAGGAGAGGGAGGTGAAATCCCTCCTCTGTCACTGAGGAACAATTCCCATCAGGCCATTAGACCGAGTCAGCGTTAACGTCGGTCCACAGTTCAGTGCTTTACACCCTGCAGGGCACACATTGCCTGCAGCCAAACACACTCATTTAATCAACTTACCTCATTTTCATTTTTATTAAGTCTGTATTAGATATGGTATTTTACACCTGCTCGCATCACATAGTTTTTCTGGGTGTCTACAAGAAACTTTTCTCTGCTGTGAGAGAGTATTTTTATTTCTGTACTATTCTTGAGTTTTATTTTCGTCCTTCCTGCCACCTCTATTGTCTAAAAATTTTATTCACCAACGTCTTTGCTGATGGAGTATCTGCAGGTAAAGTGACATTGACACAAGACTCTGATCAGGCAGCAAAATAGGCAAAGACGATGAGAAGATTTTCCAAAAATGTATTTCCTATAAATTATCTTGCGACCCTTAGTAATCACTCCCACTCCCAGGTTGGGGACCAATGATCTAAACCAAGTTATTAGGAAGCGATAATGATGGTACAAATGCACAAGATGTCTGATACAGTCATCCATTGCATTTTAAAACAGTGTGAGCAAGGTTGGATTATTGGATTATTAACAGGGTAAATAAGGCTGAAAGACTTGCTACCTTTAAGGTATCAACTGACCCAGAACCAGTTTTTTATGATTTCGCTCACAGCCAAACACTGTGAGCATTTCTTGATTTAATACAATAAAATGTATGATTGTTCCACTACCGCATCAGCTAAAACCTGTTCAGTCTGTGGTGTGGTGAAGTCGAACGCGCTGTATTTGACGGTGTTGCCGGTTCAGTACACTGACAAGCCACCAAAACCTTTAAAAGTAAGGTTCTACTACATGTCTTGGGGATCTGGTAAAAAAAATAAGGATTATTTCAGGAATGCTTCTGTTCACATGATGAAAATTGAATAAAGTATGAAAACAGGTATCAAAAGGCATCAAATGAAGTACTCTGTTGTTTAGGAAGGTAGTTTTTAGAACTTTAGTATTTCAGTTTTGTGCCCATGTGTTGCATGTTCCTAGATGAATTTGACCAGACAGTGCGCAAAAGGTAGGGTTTTTTGACTGTGGGATTATTGTAAAACTGAAAACTTTATTCCATGTTACAGTTTGGCTCAAAGCAGAAGACCAGAGACATTAAAAATGCCTTTATTATTTTTATTTGAGTCTGCCATTGAAATTGATTTGTTATTGAATATTGGCAGAAATTTTAAAAATCAACTCTGTTTCTCTCTCTCTCTCTCTCTCTCTCTCTCTCTCTCTCTCTCTCTCTCTCTCTCTCTCTCTCTCTCTCTCTCTCACTCACTCACACACACACACACACACACACACACACACACACACACACACACTGGATGCTGAATACACAGTCCCGGTGTGGATCAGTTCAGTTCAGCATGTTGAAACAGACACCAGACAGCTCTTTGTTTTAATTATTGTAGGGGAGCTTGTTTCAAATCCACCTGCCAATCTGTCTCTCACACACACATACGCACACACTCCATCCATCTCTCTCCCCTCCACCCTGCCACTCCCTCCTCGTATTATCTGCAGATAAAACCCCTCCAGTGAGGCGTTGCAGATTTCATTTGAATGTGTAAATTCCAATTAGGATTAGCTTGTTTTCTCTGCTGGCGTTGATAGCGGCTTTAGCATCTCGCTAGAGGAAGTGTCGGCCTACTGGAACTCATGATAGACAAGCTGATGAGGCCAGATTAGCTCCTTTCAGCTCTGCGTGTGTGTGGGTGTGTGGGTGATGTTCTTCATAGCTGAAACTAATTAGCAGGTTGTCTGTGCTGTGGAGGGGACGAGCACCGACACGCTGCTGGATAATTGTACGCTTCTGTATATCCGTTTGTCCGTTCGATAGGACAGCTGCACATGTGGACGTCCTGCAGTGTCACAGGAAGTGTGTGTGGAGTGATCTGATGGGTGAATGGTGCAGCTGGAGAGAAACAATAGAAGGGAGAGATGGATGCAGGAGGGCGAAGCTGTTCTGAACCAATTTTGACCACTAAGGATTTTCTATACCTCTGTAAATATTCATATCAGGATGATGTTGTGTCCTCTGTGATGATGTAGGTTGCAGCACTGACTTTCATGCCGTAGTTGAAATGGGACTAACAGCTTTGTTGTCACTTTGAACAAGGATTTGTGTGGTGTTGTCCGCATCACCATTGTTTCTGCCCAACATTTGACAGGAAACTCAGAGCAAATTTACAGCTGCAGATAAGATGATTGTTATGTATTAATCTGTTTTTTTAATCATTTAGTCTACTCCTTTGACTTTGAATTAAATCAGAATTTTGGATGATTAATATTTTAGGATCACTGGAATTGTCAGCTCTTATATTTATTACTAGGAAATCTTACACTTAGCATTTGGTATCTTTGGGTTTGTTTCCAGTACAGGTGCTAAAACGATGGTGCTAAAAATGCTAAAAATGATACTGGTGCTTAAACAATGCCTGAACAAATACAGCAACATGAAATGAACTACATGTTCAGCTTTAGGCATTTTAGGCATGTTTAAGGTTGCTACTAGCTTAAGGTAGGTAACTAATTTAATTCACATATTCATTGGCACACCCACACCTATTTTTACATGTTCAATGCATGTTAGAGCCAGTTTAGTATATTTATTATTTGCATTATTGTCTCCTGCTGGTTCGGGTTCTTGGTAGATGTCCACAGGATAGCGAACACTTACTAAGAGGAAGCGAGGCGAGATGTGGGTGGGATTTTTAAGATTGGAAGCCTGAGCGAGGATGGCAGCAAACAGTTTTTGATCACGATTTATTTATGAGAAGAATATAGTTTAAAAAAAAATCATATTGTGATTATTTTGAGATTGTGGTATGTGATACAGTTAGTGGGAAAGATAATGAAATAATTTTGTATTATATATTTTTTTTATTTTTGCTGAAAATATTTTTTAAATATTATTAAAATATTGTCATGATGTGACATTTGTTGGGGTCTGTACAAAACAAATATGTTTTCATTAATCTGGAGAATAAAATGTATAGGCCAGGCCATCTCTGCAGTACTACAATCCTTCGTTATAATGATGTTTTCTCACACATTTTTGCTTTTTCAAAGAATTGGTTCTGGTTCTGCCATTTGGATATTGCAACTAGCCATACTGCAATTTCGATAATATTGCATTAATTGTGCAGTCCTGCAAAATATGCTAGTGTGTCTTTCTTCTTTTACCATTATTTTGTCCTTTTTAGTGTTTAAAAGTCTGATATTTCTTCATATACTTCAGCACACAGTCCCAACACAAATGACCCTGCTACCAGATGTAAATGAAAAAAAAAACCATGTAACCAGAGAAGTGAAAGACAAGGCAGTGATGAAGACCCCTATACTGTGGGTTTCAGTGAGTTTAGCTCTCAGCTGTCAGCTCAGATTTTCTTTAAGTAGCTGCTGATAAAAAAAAAAGTCATCTGCCTTCAATTCTGTGCTGCTCATCCCTAAATTATGTCACCTAAAAGATTTAAAGTTGACAGGTCGCAGCTGCACTTATCTCAGCTAAGAGTCACTTCAGTCAGTCACAGTAATGATAGAAAATGCACACACACACACACACACACACACACACACACACACACACACACACACACACACACACACACACAAAATCTATAACAATTATATAATGACTGTCCTCCTCCTTCACCTACGCATCACCACAAACACATACAATAATGGGCTGTTAGTGGCATTAGTGTAGGGAGAGTTATATCTGCTCATTTAGAAGATTAAAAGCCAACGCAAATGGATGTGATCCCCCTGATGACACACACACATGTGCACAGACACACACACTTTTCTTGCCCAGTAATGGAGATTAGTTGTGTTAATGTGTCAGTGTGTGGCCCAGGCGAATTATGGTGCACTTTGATGGTAAAGTGTGTTATTCTGGGACACAAACACACTCACCCTTATGCCCCTTATACCCCAAACACACACTCACACACACTCATAAGACAGACACTTGTACGCACACACCCCTCTATTAGAGCCTTACTGGTCCCAGTGGGCCCCTCTCTGTGGTGGAGAGTCTCTCCTGGCGGCCGTTAACGTTCATTAGGACGCTGCTCGTGTCCTCAGAACGCCGCCAGACAATTAGCTCATTCACTTAGAGCAGCTTTATGTTGTTGTTAGCGGCTGTATTTCACTCCAGCGCTGCATTTTCATTTTCTGCTGCTCTCACATGAGTCTCCAACGTAATGAGTGTCGTTCATCACGTCGATGTAGAAGACGATTTTTTTTTTAGAGTGAAAACAATCTTATACTTTTTTGTTGTTTACTTCAAAAGGAGTGTCATCTCTTCATTTTTGCAGTGTTTGCAGTGGACCTCCTTCCGAAAACCGATCCATTTTGTGACACTGCATCCGAGGGAACGTTAGCTAGCTAACACGCTTGTCTGTGGCTAATGACGTGTCTTGATGGCTGTGATGATATGAATGAAGAATCCGTCAGTTAAACTCTTTAAAACTTCCTGCACAGCTGTTTTACGTTAAAAGCATTCCTGCTGTTCAGAAAGACCTTTTCATTTTCCTGGTAGACTTTAAAAGAGAAACATCTGCAGGAAGAGATGAATTCTAATAACAGCACCTCAAAAACAACAAAGTAGATGCTATTTTAATTGCAGATTGCATGAAAACAGTATATCTGTTGAAAAGAGAAAATCTTTGAAAATGTACATTATCAACTTAGAATTGCTGTGACAATGTGTATTATTCTAAATATACCATGTGTGTCTTTATAGTACAGGCTATTCCTCTATCCCACAGTGGTGTTTTTACCCAGCTTTTATTTGCAGCCAGCTTTCATTTTTGGACAACTGGCTTATTTGAGAATATACAGTAGTTCAGTAAGTAACTCGTCTGTTTTGATGTAAATGACACAGTTTTCCACACTTGTAGATTACTCAGTTGTTTCACCAATCCAGATTAACGAAGATATTTAGCTGTTGTTCCACTCTGTACCAACCCACTGAAAGGTTAATACATCTTACTGTAATTAATGCAGATTCCTGTAACTATTTAAGCACAGCAAAGTCTGTATCATTACTCAGTCTCAAGTCTCTTAACACAGCAGAAATTCTAAAAATAATGACAGAAACTAAATCCCACATATGGCAGCGTAACAATTTGCATCCCTGCAAGGCCTTTCCCTGTCCTTCTGAGTCACTGCTGAGATTTATTTCCACCAAACGGGTCAGTTTATCATCAGCAGCTGAGCTGGTTTGTACAAACAGGAATTAGGCTGCTGTGAAGTGATCAGGGGAGGGTAATTGTGTGAGTGTTTGTTTGTCAGAGTGGTTATGTGATGGCTTTGAAAAAAACTGTCTCTCAGACCTGCGTTTTTTACTTCTACTTGTGTAATGTGCCAACTACTTATTTTTAATATCTTTTCATTAGTTTTTCAAATTAATTAATAAATACAATATGACAAAAGCACATTAGACCTCATTAAAACTGAAAGTAATTTGGAATTAGGGATGCAGGTAACAAATATTTTGATTATTGATTGTTCTCTAAATTATTTTCACAGTTAATTGTTTAGTCTATAAAATGTCTACAGTTTGTGACAAATTGTCATCACAGTTTCTCAAATCTCAAAGTGACATCTTCAGATTGGTGCTTCTGTCCAACTAACAGTCTAAATGCTGATACTAAGCTACCAAAGTAGTTTGTCAGTTCCTAACCGGACAATTTGCACCTCCAACCCCTGCAGTCTTGCCACATATCTTTTGACGATTAGTTTATATGCCAGCTTAGTTACATAAAAATGGATGGTACAATAGATCTTCATTTTGGATTGTACAGCTCTTTGGTCCCTCAAAGGTCAGTGCTGTTGACGTGGTTTGCATCGGAAATGCTGCATCCACAAGCAAATTTATTAACTGGAGCAATTTAATTGGTCTTATTTTCAGTGTTAAAAGCAAAATTTTATGCCATAATCATTTCAAAGTTCACCAAAGTTGTAATTTTCCTGTAACAATAGATCACTTTGTTCTTCTTGTTCTGCTCTACATGTATCATGTAATATACTGGACAATTTCCACACTGAATATCAGTGTTTTTTCATTAGCCTCTCTGAGCCTCTGCCCTGTGTGCGTCTGTGTGTGTGTCATCGTGAAGTCTCTTTGTTGTCACTTTTTTCTCATCAGTATTCACAGTGTTGATAATGAATTCCGGCTGCCGGCTGCTGCTGCAGCTCTAATTGTCTCCGGTGGAGCTCGGCTCCCCTGCATCCTCCTGTTAATTGCATGTTTTTAGCTCGACTAAAACATGTTATTATGATTGGGCCCCTGGGTGGAACAGCTAAATACACCCCCTGACACACACACACACACACACACACACACACACACACACACACACACACACACACACACACACACGTACAGACACACACACACACAGAAACACATGTACTGTACAAAGTCTATAGATGGTAGACTCAGACATTTTGTACACAAATACACACACAGAAGATCATTTATTCTCATGATGCTCTCGAGTCCTTCAGGCCTGTTTCTTGGTTAAATGCTGCTGAATGTGTTTGTGTCGGCTGAGTGTTGTATGATCATGTTGTGTGAGTGTGGGATCGTCCCTAGTGGTGCAACTAACAATTATTTTAATTGCTGATTAATCTGTCAGTTATTTTCTTGATTAATTGATTTGTTACTTGGTGTATAAAACGTTAGAAAATGGTGAAAAATGTCAGTCAGTGTTTCCCAAAGCCCAGGATGAGATCCTCAGATGTGTTGTTTTGTCCAGAACTGAACCAGAAAATAAAAAATAAAAAACTTGGATTTTGACCATTTTTTCAGGCAGGGTCTCTGCAGATACAGTCACCACCAACAACATGCTGTGGGTCACAAGTGATGGGTGAAAGAGATTATTTTTCTATGAATTGTTGCATACTATTCCTTTAAGCTTTTGTTTCAGCTAAAGAAAGTCACTCCTTCAAGCCAAGACATTAACTGTCCTGTTATTTGCGAGCTGTAAGCAAGCGTTCATTTACCACGAGTAAGTGATCATTAAAACGTGACATTACTGATAAAAATCTGAGCAAACTGTCAGAGAAATACTGGCTGCACGCTGCAGAGAGCACAAGGCAAATAGACTTATTTATCAGAGCTAAGACCCATTTTAGTGTATCGATTGTCTTTGTTCCATGAATATAAATCATTATAATAGGTTTACTGGGTGAAAAGGGGTGATAACACTGGGCCTCAGAGCAACAGGAAGGAGAGGTCTGGCAGTGCAGAGTGACACTCAATCAACAAGTCAGGATTTTTGGGTCATGCAGGGACAGACACGTTGGGCTCAGTTCCACCCGACAGTGTTTGTTGTTTAGTTATTTGTCACCTCTCCTGTCTGCTGTGTGTTTGTTAGAGAATCTGAGCTCTTTCCCTCTGACACCTGCTGACACTGTCTGCTCAGCCTGGTTTTAACCATCACTTTTGTGAGTGTGTGTGTGTGTGTGTGTGTGTGTGTGTGTGTGTGTGTGTGTGTGTGTGAGTGTGTGTGTGTCTGATGCTTCATTTGTCATGCTGTCAATCACAAACCTGGCACAGCAGTGTGAGGTTACCGTGGATACAGAGTTAATGCTTGACAGCCTCCACCGTCTGGACCTGCAGCAGCTGTTCATGCTGGTCAGTCAGTTAGTAGCTTTACATGTGGTAACCTGGATACTGTGAAATTCACTTATTAGAGCCCCTCATAGTCAAATAGTGACCATGCCTTTCATTATATTTTCATCTGGAAAAGTGCATCAAGGCGATGCTTCCTGATTTTTGATCTAATCTTTGTGCGTGTGTGTGTGTGTTGGAGGGATAATTGAGCAACTTTCCCAGAGCGGCTTTCTGAATTTAAAATTTCAAGTCATGTCAAATGGTCAGTGGTTGAAACCGACTTAATCAGACGTATTGAGCTTATTCTGTAAGCTTCAGTTTTAGTTGGACTTCGGTTGGAATTATTTTAAATAGAAGAAAGCATTACTGCTCTTACATATTGATCTTTTCTTTCATCCCTAGGCTTTTGCTGTCTGAACTCATATCGACTGACCAATCTACCACAAGGTTTCAGCCCTGAAAATTACATTATAGATGTGTTGAAATTCTAATTAATCAGAAAGCACTGTGACAGACTGAAGTGCATATAACTGCACTAACTGAGTCAGCTCATTGGTCACTGGTTGGTTGTGTTTCTGAGCTAGGTGGGTGAAGGTGCTTGCAAAACTCAATCTGTGTCAATCAAGAATATGTCTTTGACCCAAAACGCCTCCATCATCCGGCTCTGACGTCACATCTTTACAAGTTTAGACTGAGCTGTTGGTTTCTTTACCTCCTCTCGCCCTCTTCTGTCTCACTCCATCTCTCTAATCACGTTACCCTCCTACCCTCCTCTTTCTCCTTCCTTCTCTCTCAGCCATAAAGCGTATTATTGATGCCTGTATTCCATCGGGTGGATTGCTTCAGGCTTTGTGTTCTGCTCCTCTTATCCTCACCATCACCAGAGATAATTTCATCACAGCTCGCTTTGTGCCCGTTTGGTTTGTTTAACACAACCAGGCTGCTCTCTCTGTATGTGTGCGTGTTTTTATATTGGGCATTAGCTCTTTCCCTCTTGGGTTATTTTTGCAGGGTGGCTCTGGGGTGAACATCCTCCCTCAGGGCTCAGATAGCAGCAGCTGCAACACACACGCACAAAAACACACACAAAAAAACTACACAGGATAATGCAATAAACTGTCAGACAAGGGTTTCAGACGAGCATCATTTCACATTACAGAGATCTGTGTGGGCGGATGGATGATTCGAGCATAAAGTACTTAAATCTCCCCCATCTCTGGTTCTCTTGTCTTTTATTTCTGTTGTACAGCCAGACAGGAGAGTCAAAGTGAGGGGGTGAGGCATGTGGGAGAGAGGGGGGAGACAGGTGATGAGGAGAAGGTTAACAAGTTGGTGAGAGGGATGAAACACACAATTTTTGTGTTAGTTTGTAGTTTGTCAGTTTTTAAAAATGATTTCGTAGACTACTGCCAGTTTATTGTCATTATCATTATTATTATTATTATCTTTATTATTGTATTGTTTGTCCATTTTATTTATTATTTTTCCTGCATATATTTATGCTGTCAGATTCTAGTCTTAAAGATACCCTCAAAAACATGTTTTAACACATAAAAATACAATGTTTTGAATAATATGTGTTTGTTTTAGTTTTAAGTAGGGATGCACTGATACCAATTCCGGCATTGGGTATCGGTCCGATACTGTCCTCATGTACTCATATTTGTACTCATAAAACTACTCTGATACCCCATACCCGATACCACGTCACGAAAAGTAGCCACTCAGTACAAGCATACATCTAAAAAACCGCCATGATGCAGAGTTCAAGGCGTTTGCTGATGCTTACCTTCTTCTTTGGTCGCGTTGTCATCATCAGTGAGAGACTCGCTGTCCTCAACATCATCCACTAATGACCTGCAGAGACTTTGGAAACTGTCCGTAAAATTCCATGCAAGTCCATGAAAAATTGAAATAAATGCACAGAGTGCACCTGAAGACCGCTGCCAGCCGCTGTCCAAGAAGTCCCTGCAGGCGTAAACTAGTTGAATGCCTAAGCTAATTAATCCAAAGATGAAGAAAAACACTGCTGCTACCAGTCTGTAACCCTCTTTTCTTGGTAGCAAGCTGCTGCGACTTTTCTTTGTGTACTTAATCTTCACCAAAATGGCCTGACAGCACAGTACACCCAACTACTTCACAGCAGGGTCAACAAAACTGTTGCACACATGGCACCACCCTCATACTTAATAAGGCTTAATAAGGAACACAGAATCAGTAAATTAACTTACTACAAATAACCCAAAAATGTAAGGTGTACAGTGACTATGGATACAATTGTAGTAAGAAATGGCAACAATGATTTGTTACATTTAGAAAGTGACCATCTAATGAAAATAAAATATGTTTTTATAGTTTGGTGCCTGTCTGAAGAAAAATAACAATATGTCACTTAGTACCAGTATGTTTTTAAAGTTGTCAAGCCATACAAACCAATGTTCTGTTGATCTTTACAAATCAAAACTCAATAGTTTGACAACGGCAAAAGCATCAGTGCTAAAAAAAAAGAAAAGAAAAAAAGTCTAAATTGATCATTTCGATCAAATTGTGACCTTCAAATTGAAAGTCATATCGAATTGTGGATTTGGAGAATTGTGGCCTTGCATAGCAGACCACACACTGATACTCTGCTATAAAGGAAAGAAACACCCTTCCTTGTTTGCATTTCTATAAACCAATCACAATTGTCTTAGGCGGAGCTAAGCCCAGGATGTAGAGATCGGATTCCATTGTTTTTTGGTGGAACATTTGCACCTCGGGAGGTGTACCCTGGCATTAAAATTTAAAATACCATTAGCGATACAGGTGCTAATTTGCCATTTTAAACTTGTAGGTTGCTATCACTAACCTTGTTGTTGTTTCCTGGGGGCTTTGAAAGCATAGAAGAAGTTGTTTGACTGTGGGGTGAAAAGCTAGACAAACCCATCAGCATCACAAACAAATATGCAAATTTATTCAACTGACAAAGAGCCAGATACATATACTTAAAGTAAACTTTAATTGAGAGTATTGAAAGAGAATATTTGTGATTCTTTTTAGTCTCTGAGCCCAGATCACCTACTGCATTGGTTATCAAACTGGGGTCCAGGCCCCCCTCAGGAGATGACAACAATCACAGGAGGTTCTGTCAGCCTTGAGGTTAACTAAAATCACAATTTCTACAAAACTATATCCTCACTGATAAATAGTAAGGTATTGAGTAGGCCACGCCACTGAGACGTCTCCAGCTCTGCGATAATGAATCATTATTCTTCTTTTGGGAAGAGTGAGTGTGTATAAGCTACTCTGCTGGATTGTTGCAAGAAAAAATGTTAAGCTTATACTAGAAAAGAGACACTTATCAAAGGAAAAGGTTCCAAGAGTGGAAACGCTTCTGACTTACAACAGTAAAGCTTTGGAGTGAATCCCTTACTCTTTTGGTGTGTATGTATGTGTGTGTGTGTGTGTGTGTGTGTGTGTGTGGGCTGGAGGGGCTCAGCTTTTTTTTTGTAGGAAGTAGAAAAGACTGGGAACCACTGACCTAGATGACATCACCATGACATCATCAGGGACTTTTTTTTTTCTCAGACAGAGCTCTGTGTGAGTATCAGAGGACATCCGAACACAACAGGCTGAGTAGTTCTCTACATGGCTTGTGTAAAAGCTCAGTCTTTGCAATGATTGGTCCAAAAATCATCATGTGCGTCCCTGTCTCTTTAACTAAACTTCATCTTACCTCCACCTTCTGCCATCCTGCCCTGTTTGTGTTTGGCTCAGCTGTAAAGTTTTGTCCTTGTTTTGAGAGTAATCAGATCTGGCATTTTTTAGAGCAGATGAACAGGTGGGCAGAGGAAACTCTCACCGCTCTGCTGTAACAAATCGTTAAGAGCTGCAGTGTGAACGCAGCCTGCAGGAGACGGAGATGAACAGCAGAGAGGATTATAAAAGGTCGCATCCTCTCCTCCTCTGTGATGCTTGAGCCATTTCCCTTCCCTCTGGGTCTGGACAGCATCTGTTCACAGGACTAATAGAATCACTGGGTCCAGTCAGACTGACAGGACACACACAACAGCAGCTAATTGGTCAGTTTCTGGCTGTTTGTTTCAGGAAGGCCAAATAAAAACTAGCAAAATTTTGATTTATGTTATCATAGCACACACAAACATGCACACAGACACACACATGCTGCTAAGAGTGCAGACCTCTGCCATGCAGTCACTCACCCACTCACTGTGCTCCAGCTAAACTCCATTATGTCCATTAGCTTATCAGCACACAGAGATATGAAGAGATAGAGGAACTTATTTGACTCTGATGACACAGTCGTCCCACGCAGGAGCACAGGAGTGTTTTCCAGTGTGTGTGACGGACAGAACGTGTGATGGAGAGATGAAAACAAGTTTGAAACAAAGCCAGAAAACTCACCGCTGAATGCTCAGAGAGCTCTAATTAATCAAAGAGCAGCGTCGTTTTGAACACCAGTCCAACATAAATGTTTTTTAATGATCATAAATGAACAAGGCATGACATTCCTCTTTCTATCCATGGCCTATTTAGCCTATTTATTCTTCTTCACGTTCTGTTGGAAGGCTGCTGCATTTGCAAACTTAACTTAATTAGACCTGCGTTATTTTGTTTTTGTTTTTTTTTTCTAGTCTGTAATTTTAATTAGGTCTGCAGCTAACCCTTATTTTCATAATCTATCAATCTGTCCATCATTGTCTCCACTAATTGATTAGTTGTTTGGTCCAGGAAATGTCAGAAAATGTTTATCTGTGTTTCCTAAAGACCATAATGATGCCTTTAAATGTCTTGTTTTATTCACAACCCAAATGTATTCAGTTCGCTGATTGAGACAACTAAAGAAACCAGAAAATATTCACATTTAAGAAGCTGAAATCAGAGAATTTTCTCTTTTTTTGGTTGAAAGAAAGACTCAACCCTGTTAATTGCTAATCAGAATAGTTGTTGGTTACTTAAATAATGGTTACAGCTCTAATTTTAATCATTCTTCAAAATGCATTTTGCTATATATCCTACTTCAGTACTTTTTAAATCATTATTCACTACTAGTGAGTAGCCTACGATTCAAATTGTAATATCAAAACCTTTCATCTGCCTTTTTATAACCATTAAGGTTATCTGATTGCAGATGGGCTGATGAAAGTCAAGATATACAGATTTAAAAACCAAAAACAAATAGGATATTACGATATCCTAAATATAAGACAGATATCTAGTTTCATATAATGATATTGATGAAAGATTTTGTCCTGCCCTCTGCAGCAGAGCATTTTCTGACATTTACTGGACCAAACAACTAATTGATAAATCATGAAAATGATTGACGGATTAATTGATAATGAAAATAATCAGTTTTATTCCTAAAAAGAACAGAACAATGAATATGAAATAAAAAATATGATGTAGTTTAAATTTGTGTGTGTGTGCGTGCATGTGTGTGTTAACTGCTCAGTCTGAATGAAGTGTTGCTGTACTTTTCTTCACTCCGATGGATGCTGATGAAGGTGTTAATGATGTTTTTCGAAGTTGAACCAGCTGTTGACCTACTTTAGGAACCTGGCAACACACGGTTTCAACATCCATGTGCCACACACACACATACCACACACACACACTCAGACACACACTGATTAGTGCTTTTGGCCAGATGGTGCTCTCCAGGAAGGCTGTAATGTCGGTGGTCTGTTGTCTCAAAGTGTTTCTAGGAGCTGCAGGTTACAGGTTGTGTACAGATGAGTTCTGTGTTGCACTGTTTCAGGCAAACCAAAATGCAGACATTTCAGAACCTTTTCTTTCGGTTTTGTTTTTGCTGCTGCCATAGCAACAAAAGAGTCAAAACGTCTTTACACATTCAGATGCAAAGGTGTCAGGGTGGTTGTTTTTCATAAGTCTGGAGCTTCCAGGTTTGTCTGGTGATAAATCAAGCTGTCTGCCACCTCATGATGATTATAATGGCACTCCTCTGCCCCCGTGTGGCTACTTGTAGAAGCTGCAGCTCAGGTGCAGAAAACAAACTCACCTTTTGTACTTTGTCCTGTGGAATCTGTGTTCAAATTCAAAGTGAAGAAGCATTGACTGAAGTCACCGGGCTTTATTATTTGAGTTCCATATGTGGGAATGAAATCTGTAACAGATATTAATGACCTCCACTCAACATAGGAAGACACATTCATTGGCTGCAACGCATCTTTGTATGTGAACTTTCAATAATTTCAGCTACCGTATTCCTCAACATATCAGTTGAGGCATTGTATGCACACAATACCTTTTCTCCATTCCTACAGTCAGAAAAAACTTAAAAGAGAATATCAGGGTTTCCATGGGTCCTTAAAAAGTCTCATAAAGTCTGCAGTCCAATAAACTGCATTTTCGGCATTTAAAATGTCTTAAATTTGATTTTGACAGGTCATAACAATATATTGGATTATGAAGTTCACACTTCATTAACTCTGGTCTAGCTTTAAAATGTGTTTTTAGGAAATTGTATTGATCACACTGGAACAATTATAAAAGGAAACCAACATGGACCCACTAACCACTAATAGAAACCATGTAGCTCGATCAGATTCATGCTCCACCTTCAAGTGTGGAAAATACAAGGTACATTATGGAATCTAGATTGGCAGATTTCAATAAGAGGTTAATAAGAGGTTAATTAATTAATAGTAGATTAATTAACATACTTTTCTCCCAGTAATGACATGAAATAGGTCTTTAATTACCTTCATAATGATCTTGAAATGTCTTAAATTCAACTTGTTGAAACCTGCAGAAACCCTGATCTATCTGTCTTTCATATATACACTATAGAAGACACTGTATATTCTATACACATATATAATACAAAGTATATTTATATTGTCTTATATATTTATGCAGGGCAAGCATTTGTTCACGGCCCCACTGTGGCAATCTAGTTGGCTTTCTCACCCATGTACTCATCTTTCTGATGTTTGTGGGTTTGTTATCTTAGTTGTGGTGTGTCTGTTGAATTGTTCATTGTTCATCATTTTCCCTCTTTTTTTGTTTCCTTGTTTTGTATGTTAGGACCCCCTGAAAAGGAGATAGTTCATCTTAAGGGATTTATCCTTATGAATAAACTTGAATCATCACATTTGTTAGATTTGTTTATTTGTGTATTTTTAGCACTTACATTAAAAATTAGTTTTCTTAATACCAAAAAGTTCATAAAACAGAATATGTCTTATTCTTGGTGCTTTAAGGCACAATAACACGCTTAAAACACCTCACTGGTCCAAAAACAAGAGGTCTGATGTTGAAGCTGCCCGCACAAGTTATGTCACAGTGACACCTGTTGGTTAAACCGCTGTACTGAACTTTTATAATGACACAAGTGCTGCACTGTTTGACATAAAAACATTGTTGGTAATATCTTTCACCAACTGGCTGGAAAATGGCCATCTTAATAATTATCTTTCTTTGTCTGTGTCTTTCAGAAGGAGCTGAGCCTTCCCAGAAGAGGCAGTTTGTAAGTACCCATCATCCCCTCTGTCTTCTGTCCAATCAGAGCCTGTCCCGTCTGCATCGTTTTTCCCTGAAATGTCATCTGGAAAAGTTTGGGAAATTTTGAGCGAGCAATGCAATGAACCAAACACAGATACATTCATTTATTATTCATTATGAGGTGCTATCAGGTGTGGTGTTCCAGTACTGCAGTGGTGTTCTGTGGATTTTGGCAAGAGATAAATTGCAGTGAGTGTGTGTGCATGTGTTTGGGTCTTTTCCTGACTGTGCCCCTGCTGTTGTTAGTCTAAAGATTCAATCTCTAGTCCTTTAAATATCACTGGGAGACCACACTTTGTCTGTTTTCATTTTGTCTCAGCTGTTAATCCTGGGCAAGTTGTACAGAGAGAGCTTCCAGTAAAGGGTTAAAGGACAAAGTTGACTGAGTCCACCTACGTGTGAGCGTTTGTATGTGTTTACACCAGAACAGCTGAGCATCCCACTGTGATAGAGGCAGACCTATTTATATCAGTGTGTGTGTGAGTGTGTGTGTCAGGCAGCAGATTTATTGTCCTGCTCAGAAAGTTCGACATATTTGGGGAAAAAGAAGTCAGACATACGTCACGCTTCTGACGTGTTGGTGGAATATGAGGTTCATCATCAAAGTGTTTAAATCATGGTCATGCAATCTGGAGTTTCCCTGTTTCTCTGAGTTACTTTACACACCCCAACAAGAGAGTTCAGATTAGGTACAGGTCAGTTCTTTCAGCACAGTGGCGATACGGGTCACTACAGAGCTGTAAACTGAAGCTGTCTGCTGCACTTTCCAAGTACTACTAGTAAAAAAGAAAAAAGTGGTGGGATTAAGGTTAAATTATTTTAAAAATGCATTTGTCTTTGATCTGATTGCCAATGGAAGTTCACAAGAGTGGGTGTAAACTACACATGACACATCTTTCATTTCCATTTCAGCACCACAGCGAACTGTGGTCGACCCTGTGGTCTGTTGAAGAAAGACACTTATCTGAATTTCTTAAATCTGGCTTGACCTCCTCAGCCAGACTCAACCTGCAAGAAATTTATAAAGTCAGTATGAACTGAGTAGACAAGGTCAAGCCTCAGTTTTTCTCTTATATCTGGATTTCTGAATCCTGCTTTTGTAAAATAGAGCCCTTATTATTCCCAGGTGTGCCTGTACAGTAAAAGTACACACTGCATGACTGACTCATTTTGACTTGTTATTGATATAGTACTTGCACAATCAATGCATGTGGTGTGCAACACCTGAAACTTCTGAGAAAAGGTTCTTTGTACAGTTCCTAGTAGAAGTCGACTGATAATGTTTTTTGAAGGCCAATATAAGAAGAATAGCTTGGAGCAGGAAGTCGCTGGTAGCCAATTAATTGACTGATTGAGTTGTGCTAGGCTTGCACTTATGGTTAACCAAACAGCATGCTTTTAGCAGAGCAGACTGTCTTTAGTCCAATGCATTAATAATGCTACAATCTCTTCATGCTCATAATTTATGAATAAAGCTGTCTTATAAAGTTTACTTTCATTGAAATATAAATTAACTCAGGTACTCAATGATTTTGTGTATGGAGTATTGATGCAAAACGGTGACATATGTCCCTGCATGACTGGTGGAGACTGAGCAGCCATCAGCATTTATCAAGCCAAGTTTTGCAGATGCCAAGTTTGTGCAGTTTGTAAAGCATCCTATTGTGTTGATAGGATGTTTTGTCAAATTCTATTACCTAGATTTGGGAAATTAAATTCACTGAACCAATTTTTTTTCAGTGAACAGAATTGCATATTGCAATTTCAGAAAAATTTATTTCCTGTTTTTTTCTGCAAGCAACTGACAAAGGTTGCTGAACAGTAACAAAATCCGAAACACTTTATAAGGGTTTCCTGCTCTAAAAATCAGTTTTTATATCGATCATCCAAAGGTTTTCTGTGGTGGTCTGCAGAGAAAATCCTGTTTTTTCCGATCTCTGAACTCCTTTAGGATCCACAGAGATAACAATAATAATAATAAAAACAATAACAGCTGCACTCCAAACCCTCAATAAAAACAGGCAGCTTGTATCTCTGACACATCTCCTGGTAGCTCTGAGAAGACGCAGAGCTGCTTTATCAGATTCTTAATATCAGACCAGAGCCACAGGGGTCGAATGGAGTGTTTCTCTGTGTGTGTGTGTGTGTGTGTGTGTGTGTGTGTGTGGCTGGTAGTGTATGTGATCTTCAGGCTCTGCTAGGCAGTGTATCGGCTGCTGTGAAGCCTCTCCGACTCTGAGCTGACTCTGTGGAAGTGACAGTTGGCCGGCGGCGGCGTCCTGCTGTCTCTTCTTAATGGACAGAGATCAGGAACTGATGGCACTAAACCAGAGTCTGTCTTCTGTCTCTGAGTGTCACATCAGAGACAGACAGTCCTCGTTCGTTCACTCTCTCACTGTTATACTGCTGCGTTTTTATTTTTAGTTTCTGTTTTTCGCTTTAATCTTTCTCTGGTGCACACATAAATCCAATTAGATCATATTTTTAGACACCAAATGGCGAATAAAGCTTGTCTCATCCTGACATTGAGGGAAAACAAGTGAATAAGATTAAGAAATGTATCATCTAATGGTTATACTGCGATAACAAAACATAGTCATTGCAATGGCCCACTTTATGATATATTATATTATTATTATTGATGTTTTAACATGCACGTGTTCAGTCCTGGTCCAGTCAGAGGCTGTCGAGCCTTGTTGTGGTGCCCATCTAATGCTCCCAGCATTCACTGCTGGGTTCCCCTCAGCCAGGACCTGAAAACCTCTTCCTCCTGGCGGTCCAAAGCTCCTGAGCAACCGCTGTAAACATCAGCACTCCCCTGATGCTCAAGGCTGGGTAGAGTTGAGTCAGCTAGAAGCACTAGCTCCACAGCTAACCGAGTTAGCTAGCTAATGGCTGCTGTAAAAATGATCGATTGTTCAGCTTTGAATGTAAGTGATTTTTTTTTTTTTTTAAGGACGGTGAGGGCTGTATGGGACCTTGGAAGAAGCTTGTTAGCTCTTGGGCATGTTACTAATTCAATTTATTATTTTAAACTTAACTGAATACAAGAGATTCTCATGACAGACACACACAGGTCCAGATTGGTGTGTAATGACATTTTGTGTCCTGCTGCTGCTCCTACGTCAGTTAAGTAATCACTCCACATTAACTGTGTGTTTGTGAGTGTGTGTGTGTGCGTGTGTAACCCTACCCTAGTCAGAGCCGTATGTGATCCAGCTCATTGTTTATGAATTAGCAATCTGGCATGTGAGCTGCATTTAGCTCATCAGAGGGGTCAGCGGTGTCCCCGGGCTTCTCAGAAACCAGAACAGAGACAGAGAGAGGACAGCTGCACTTCCTACATGGTCTGATAATATCAGGCAACACTGTCCTCTGTGTTAATGTGTCAGAGAGGAGGAGAGAACTTTCCATTTTAGGCTTTAACGAATCATCGACACTTGACCTTTCAGCTTCTGTAAGTTTTCAAAGACATAAGCCTGGACTGGAAGAGGAGGAAACTGTATTAAGTTCAGTTTACAGTACAGACCTCTCCGTTCAGAGTGTGATTCCATTAACTATATTCATTAAAAGTCTTTTTTTTAAAAAGTTGTTTGAAAAAAACTTGACAGTGCTGAATAAAACTTATTTTTAAAGTCTTTAAAAGTCACACAAATTTTAGAAAAATCATTTTAAAAAACGGTTAAATCGAAATCATTCCTTGAAAAAAAAACATGTTTAAAGGAGCAGTAGGAGTGTACGATATAGTGGCACCTAGTGGTGGACTTGCGAGAGAAATCTGTACTACAATAAATCATAGTTACCTTGATATGTTGTCAGTGATCAAGAAAACATGTTATGTTGAAATACTCCTTTGACAACAACACTGTAGTTTTAGTTTGTCCGTTTCACATTAATATTGAGAGTTCATTGAATGATTACGTGTGTGTTTATGATCTTTTCTCTTTTTTAATCTTTTAGAAAAAGTAGATGTTTATAGTAAAATGTTAAAGGAGTCTGGCAGGCGGTGAGACAGACTGTCACTGAACTAAAACTCCAGAGTGTGTATTTTCAGAGCAGTGGGCTTTTGTTTTCAGGATAACAGGCTGAACTTTACATTGACAGACAGCTGACAGTTGTGAACAGCTGATCAACTTACAGTCGAGGACTCATCCTCAGTTGTTATTGCGGGAAACAACTCACTTCAACCATAGATTATATATTAAGTAGGATTTTAACTACAGGTGGGCGGTATGGCTGAAAATTTATTTTAGAGAATTATTTACAGTAACTATATATCCTAAATATAAATTCTTCTCCAGGGGTAAAACACTGCTATGACAACTGCATGGCAGCTAGCACTGTACTTTTAACTGTATTGCTGGACATATTCCACATATTACAGAGGTATTTTTGGAACATTCAATTTGCAAAACTGGAATGATAAGGGGCATAAAATAAAAAAAAAACTTTTCTCAATTATAGGCTATAAACTATCATCCCCCCTTGATTTGCAGATTATCAGATTTTCTGCTTGTTGTTTGACTTTTTAAACCTGAACCAGGTCCATGTAATGGAAGCTGCACCAGTCTTTTTCCTCATTGTGTGCACTGATGTAATTGGTTATTTTATCTGTGCTTTTAACGTTTTGTCTTAACTTATTAATTATCATGTTGCATTTTGTTCAAGCAAAGAATCAACATATAGTTGAATATGGGGCAAATTTATACTGGTGTACTCTCTATACTGTTTATACCTTCCACCCATAATTTTAACAGATTCAGTATACTTTCTATGACTCCAACTCACTATTTGGACTGTAGTTCTCATTATTGGATGCAAAATTACTACATCCTGCTCCTTTTAAACTTAAAAATTAATCCAAAAAAGATTCCTTAAAAAAAGTCATTGATAAAGTCGTGAAAAATAAACAGTGAAACATTTTAAGGATTATGTCTTCATAAAACATTCCATATTTAATTTTCTTCTGATTTTATTTATAACATGGAAGAAGGACAGGTAGAAATTACTGTTTTTTGTAGTTATCTTGCAATTATCTTATAAACAAGCCATTTAACTAATAAACTGGTAACCAGTAAAGTGCATGAAACAGTAAAGAACATCTCAGGCCTCCCTCCTCCCTCCCTCTCTGTCTCACCCTCCTCCCTCCCTCCGTCTCTGTGTCCCTCTCCCGGCTGTTGGTTGAGGACTCAGTCAGTCCTCTGGTCTGATCACGCCGATCAGACCGGCTGAAGCTTCCAGGAACTGACAGGGATTAACTGGCCAGACTGTACCCAGGGAAGGCACTCTGTTCCCGGGGACGCGCAGCCGGCGGCATCCCTCTGTGCCTTCTGTCTGGTGGATCGGCGGGTCCACTTTGAGCGACTGGTCTGAACCTGAGGGATCAGTTTCCTCCTGATGGAACTACTCTGAACTTTATGTTCTCTGTGACTCTTTGTGGATTATTTTTTATGCGAGAAGAGGAAGGAAGGGTGTTCAACTTTACTTACTTTGGATTATCCAGACAAAGACAAAACGAAAGAGGGGAAATCCCAAACGAGTAGCTGTGTAATGTACACCAGCTTTGTTTATTGAGCTCAGATAGATGTGTGTGTGGTCTGCACGTAGCTCCTCAGACTGCGAGTGTATGCGTTTGTGTGTGCTCTGGAGCCGTCTGTTAGGTTGTGACTCAGCAAGCCCGTGCATGCTGCTTAAGGAACACTCTACCCCAGATACCTCACATAACTGTGTGTGTGTCTCTGTGTGGAGATAAGAGCAGGTGCTGACGTAGCGCGCGCACACACACTCTCTGGTCATTCCTTTATATATAAAAGTGCTGTCAGGTTTGACTCATGGAGGACTGACTGTGGGACAGGTTTTTGGTCCTGTGTGGAGCTGTTCAGTATGTGTGTGACGGACAGATGAGGTGATGCAGTCCAGTGGATTATTAAAGATTACAGCTGAGCCTTTTGTCCCGGGACACAAGATGAAGAGGAGGAAGGAGCGAGCAGGAGCCCCACACCTCCGCCTCCAGTAAGACAGTGTGTTCACTGGATATCTGTGTGTGTGTATCTGTGAGTCTGTGAAAGAGAGAGAGAGAGAGAGAGAGAGAATGCAGATCAGATTCATATCATGACATCCGGTTGTGTGTCTTACTTCCCTCTGTTTTTACCTTTACAATTTGCTACTTGAGTTACATCCAACTATTTCTACATACATTAGTAAAACAGTATTTAGCAAAAGCCATGTTAGCAGCTCTGTGATGCTGTAATTGGGCACCAAAGTCCTTTGAACAACATCAGGATACTAATATCAGGGTTTGTACAAATCCTTGAAAGTTTTGAAAATGCTTAATTTTTACATTGTTTTCGAGGTTAAAGATATGCTTGAATATGAATATACTCCCAGCTCGTGTCAGTTTCCAGTATTGCAAGTCTGGTCTGCTGTACAGCTTCAAATTTGATTTTATGCAAACCGACTGAACCGACACTTGCCATCATTAGATGTTCTGGCTTATTAAAAAGAGACAAGGGACAGTGCTCCTGAAGGCTGCACAATTAATCGCAGTAAAATCACAATACCGGAACCAAATAGCAATTTTTTTGAAAAAGGAAAAATGTATGAGAGAACAGCCACATAATGAGGTACTGTAGTGCTGCATACATGATCTGGCCTAAAAATATTGTTCTCTAGATGAAAGGAAACATGTTTGTTTGGTACAGACCTCAATAAATATCGCATTGATCATTTCCTTCTATTGTTTCACACATCGCAGTTCAGTGATTTGGAACATAAAACAGCAAACTTAATAAGTCTCAGTCTAGCACTAGGCATGATGGGAAATGTGGGCGGTTGCCTCAATGCTCTGTCTGCAGCAGAGTTTGCATCTCAGCTGTGCGATGTCTTCAAAGTAAAGTTACATTGCTGAAATGTTAATAAATGATCACGCTATCATTTTCCCTTTCAGTATGACTCTTGTCATGTCAGTCATACTTATCACGTTATGTTAGTGAGGTAGCTTGCCAGCTGTAGTTTGTCAGTAGCAAATTATCTTCTTTCTCCTTTTCTTAGTGAGGCTTTTATTGTGAAACTGTGAATATGTTAAGGAAAACTCACTGACATACAACTGCACTCTCAGTCAGGTGCTCTGGTTGTAACATTAGATATTACCAGTAAGGTCCAGTTTTTAGCTAACATCAAACTGGTTTTAAATTTTTTACATCGACCTAACCCTGATATACTTGATTTTCAACATAATCTGGTGTTTCATTGACTGAATCGCTTATGTAAATCAAAAATCTTTTAATATTTTGAAATGAAACAACCCCTTGGTCATATTTGGCATTCATAGCTTAATTAGCCCTCTGTTGCTCCATTACCCTGAAAATTATTGAGCCTTAAATAATCATAATCAAAACATACAATCAATACAATATAATATGAACAATATAATATAATAATATGTTCCTCGGAAGTACTTGAAAAGTTTTTACTCATAAAAGTTAAGTACAAAGCACAGAGTAGAGCTGAGGCTGATGATAAAGTCAGTAGTTTATTGGTCATAAGTTATTCGAAAAATTGTCATTTTGACCTGATGGTGATGCTACAGAAAAAGGCAGAAGATCATTAAAGTTGTTGCAATTGATTCTGCAGGAGAAATGAACTAACATAACAGGTTATCTATTATGAATGTTGTGTAGGAATCAACTATGAAATGCCTATAATTCTTGCCGTCCTCAGAATATTGACATAACACGAGCTGATTTGCCTTTTCCTCCACCTACGCTTTGCAGATTTACTCCAAAATTGGGAAACATTTGGATGGAAATGTCCCTGCTGTCTGCATTTTCTTCTGTCAGGATGTTTCATTTTCTTTCATTAGATGTGGAATTAAAATGTCTACAAACTGTAATACTCTCTAAATATAATAAAAGTAGACTTGACAGAGCCGCCCCAAAAATAAGTTTTTGACAGGCCTGCATTGTTTCTGTAACTACGTCACCATCACTAGAAATATGTGTGTGTGAACGGGGGGGCTTGCATTACATACATACGTTCATAATGCAGTACATACATAGTGTACATACACACTGAGTCACTAAATCCCTCAGAACGGAAAACCATGAGGAGACAGAAACATGAGAAGGTATCAGAGCGAGAAACCAGCAGGGAGGGAAGTCCTCCATCCTGACATGTGTCATCATGCCACTGACACATGTCAGTGTTTCTCCTAGCTGTAATGAACTCATCACTGTAATTCTAGCACTTAATTCATGATTTTCAACCAATTTTTCTTTTAAAAAAAAAAAGGTGCAAATAGTTGAAATAAACTAATTCTTTACAGAAGGCTCATTGTTCTGTGTAAGTTTCCATAATTTCTCAGGTGTTATTTGAGCAATATTACAAGACAGGGTGTGCTTTAACATCACTATTTTGACCAAAGTGATGCAGTGAGCATCACTGAAGTAAAGCTCACCCTTCATCACTTGCGATCATACAACAGGTTGCCAACAAACTAGTGTTGTTTGCTAGTGTTACCTAAATTTCACTGGAAACACACAGAGTCTGACTAATAACTGGAAACTAGTCATGTCGGTAGTGGCCAAATATAATATTCAGAGGAACAACACCTCTGAGGCCCTCGTTAAATACAAGATATTAGAGATTAGATTACAAAAATGCAAAAAGACGTATTTAGATCCAGTGTTTGATTTGTCCATTCTGGGCTACTATAGACACATAATGGAGAGGGGCTGCTCCCTCTGTAGATATAAAGGGCTCATTCTTAAGGAAACAAAAACACAATGATTCTTATTTTCAGGTGATTATACACACTAATGAAAACACACTGATGAATATTATATTTCATTTCTGCCATATTATGCCTATAATCCCCCTAAATATGACACACTGGACCTTTAAATGACCTCAAGTCTGTCATTTCATTATGGAACTTTCCATAATTTTGGTTTCTGCTAACACTGTGGCGGTGCACCACAGATGGCCCTGCAGTATGTCAGGGAAACACTGCATTAGCTAAAATGTGTGCAGCCCTTGACTTCTCAGCAGGTGGTCTCACCCATTCTGCCCCACCTAGCAGGGGGGGGAGGGGACACGAAGGCCCCCACCATAAGGTCCTCATGCCCTGCAGATCTATGTCAACTGCCTGCTGAGCTCTGTATATTTTTGGACCTTTTTCTAAAGTTGCAGTCTTATTTATATTAAAAGAAATAGCATGAACCTGTGATGTTTCTGTTTGAAAGACTTTAATCAACCACGCAGAACTTTAAATGTGACTGAGAATTTGAGTCTAAACGTCCTGTGTAATCCTGACTGAGCCCTGCGTAGTTGATCCAGAACTTTCCGTCGAGCCATTTCCAACTGTGACAGGTCAGTGTGCGCGGCCTCCTGCCTGCTGTGAGGGGACATCTGCAGACAAGCAGAAACAGTATGGATCGTTGGGTCGAGCCTAACACTGGGCCAGTATGAACTCATTACTGTCAGCCACCGTCAAGTTAAGTTTTGGAACATCTAAAATCATTTAAAAACCAGGTCCATCAAGAGTCAAGAGTTGAAGTTATTAGTCGATCAATTAAAATCTTGATGGATGGTATGATTAATCAATGACTTTTCTGAAAGCACCACTGGGGGTCACCAAAATTAAATATGTTCAAATCCCTCCACATAAAGGCTTCAGTGATTATTTATAGCATTCTTGAAAGGGGCATTCTATCAATTAAACTAGTGGAATTTAAATAGGGGTGAGAATCTCTCACTTACATTTTTTTTTAAGATTTTTAAGATTTATTGTTTATTACTTTGTGACTACTTGCTACTCTTAAATTATATTATATTTGTAATCATCCTCAATTTATTTAGATGCAACTTGCATGCAGCTCTTGTCCAGGGAGGTGCTATTTCATGCCATTCTAAACTGACCTGCAGAGTGTTTGTAGTAACTGTTTAAAGAAGAAAAAATGAAAAATTTTCCAAGAAATGAGAAGTTAAATTCATCTGCAACGAACAAATCTGCCTTCAATACAGTTTTTTTTTTACATTTTAGATTCCTAAAAAGTTGTTTTCACATGTTTTGGATATTATATAATTTCATATAGTTCTATATTTCATAGTCTTGATGTCTCCAGTATTAATCTGAAAAAAAAAAAAATCAGACGTGTCCAAACTTTTGACTGGTACTGTAGCACTTTTAAAATCAAAGTGCTTTGTCAGACGAAGCAAGAAAAGAAAGCCAAACCATTTGGCTGAGAAAAAGTTCAGTTATAAGACAGAACAGTAAAAGAGATGACCCTTCGTTTTCCATGGTTAATGTTAGGAAACTGTTTTTGTGTAACTAACATAAGTTAATGACTCTTCTTTCCTCTTGTGGCCTCAGCTGTTCAGCAAAAGTTACATCGGCTCACTTTACAAAATTTCTTTGGTCTCTGTATTTTGCGACACATATTTATTATTATCGTGGATATAACAAGCCAAATCATTGCAGTCAAAATTATTAAAATGATGCACTTTTGAAATACATTTAAATATTATATCACAATACACTACACACACACTCACACACACACACACACACACACACACACCTGTACAGTTACGCAGTGCTCATCACACATCCCTCTATCCTCACCCTGCTCTCTTCCTCCCGTCTTCATCCTTTTTTCCGCTCCTCCTCTCCCTCCTCTGTTGGCAGAATCTGGTCGCCAGCTCAGCTGCGTTGCCACAGCAACAGCAGCCTCCTCCAGCACCTGCTGTCCCCCACTTCCTTTCATCCCTCCGTCGTTCAGCCCCCTGCCGTCACCCTCGCCCCCTTCTCCTCCTCTTCCTCTTCCTCCTCCTCTCCCTCCCTCTGTTCCTCTGATGGCCCTCTGTCAGCCCCTGTTCACCACCGAGGAAACCCCTTCCTCTGGAGGTAAGAGACGCGCTCTGTCACCTCTTAACACACCTGTTTGTTTCTAAGTGTGTGCTGTCTTCAGTTTGCCTCCATTACTGAGTTTCTGACCTTCTGTTTTAGTCAGCGAGCGTTGTCTGTGAGCAGAAAGGGCACAGAGAGGAAGCAGCAAACTGTACTAATGAGCTCTGTGTTCATCCAATGACACCAGGAAACATCTTCTTACTATAGAACAGTTTTTTTCTGGTGACTTAAGAGGAATGTTCTGTCGGTGCTACTCTGTATTTTGGCCATAACTGTCAATTTAACATTTTACTCTTCAGTAGCTCTTCATTAACTATAACAGGAACTGAAAGTCTAAAAAGAAAACAATAGAATTAGTTTTTGTTTTCTTTTTTGCACTTTTCCATCTGTTAGTCAGGCTGCAATGATTATTTTCATCATTTATTAATTTCTTAATTAAACGATAAATAGTTGATGCCTATAAAATGTCAGTTAATGGTGAAACTTGTTGATCAATCTTTCCGAAAGCCCAAAACGTCCTCAAATCATTTGTTTTGTCCATGACCCAAAATATTCACTTTATTGTGTTTAAGAAGCTAGAATCAGAGAATTCTGCTCAAACGATTAATCATTTATCAAAATAGTTGCTGATTAATTTATTAATCAATAACTCGATTAATCGTCACAGCTCTAATCATTATCTCTTTTAGTTGCCAACTCCTGTTTCTTGCTGTTGCTTTGATTGAAAGGGTCAGAAGCCCAAAATAGCCCGGAACCTGTGGATTACAATGTTCATTCCTCGACCCAATATTCATAAGCCATTTGCCCAAACTATCACTTAAATGTTTAAGTAAACGTTGAGTGACATGGAGAGAGGTGTCACAGTAACACAGATCACCAGTCAGAAATGCTGCTAAAAGTTCTGTGGGAAAAGTTTGAATAAAATGAAGCAGCTGTATTGATTAACTGAGTCATGTTGTGTATTTCTTCTTTCATGAGACTAGAATACTGATTTCACAGTTCAATGTTTTTCAGATGGCCGTGTGAAACAAAGTGCATCCCCACAAATGTATTAACTGCCCAGTTCTCTAAGAGAGGGAAAAAGACAGCATTAGGTTGGCATCTGTATTGGCAAATATCAGTGTTTCGATATTAATATTGGTATCATGAAAAATAGGTATGGGTCATTCCTAGATTGTTGCAGCACATGCACACATTTAGCCACATTCAGCTCTGCCGACTCCTCCCTGATGGTATGTGGGTCATTGGAAAGTCAAAGTGTTTTTTGGGATCCAGGAACTATGTCAGAACAGGGGTGGAGGATATGAATAGAATTTTTCATCAGAGTGTATGAGACAGGTCTGAGATAATTCTTATCTAAAAAATTTTATCTTAAACCTCCCAGCCTCTACTAGCAGTTGTTTTACATAACTAACATAAGTAACATAACTGTACTTTTATTTTACACTAATTGGAAAGTTTTAATGTTTTTTTATTGGCTATTTGTGGCATTAGCTTTTGTGTGTTAGTATATCTCATTGTTGTTGTACTTTTCCATTTCCATTGTTTTTGTAATTGACTTGATGTCATGATGTAAATTAGTGTCATCCGTCAACGATCTGTCGTTGAATGAATGTCTTTATCACAATATAGATAGATATATGGATATGTAGTGATGAAGTTTCTAGAAAAAAATGGCAAAAAATGTCCGTGTTTGGCAAATCAAGTAAATTAAATATCGGACAAATAAAACACTTCTTCCTGTTGATAAAAAAATCATATAAAAATCCACTCTTTGCCCACAACAGACCTTTTCACAGCAGTGATTTTGATATGAAATAGTAAAGTAAATACAGGTGTTATCAATGATACTAATTAAGGTTCCTAATTCAGGTCAAATGGAGTCAGGGTGCTGCTATTGTGCATGTTGGCTCAGTGCAGAGGCTCTGTTACAGTAAATAAAATGAAACCTGAACTCATATAATTGGTGACACATTTACCCTACTTTCAAATCGATATGGCTGCCATGAAAAAGGTCTACAGCCAAAGGTTACAGATGGCTTGAGAAGCGAGCTTGTGACCGGGAGGTCACTGTTTTCAAACTCCTCCTGACTGGCTGGATAAATCTGGGTCAGCTAAAGTAAATTTCCTCCACTGAGGTGCCCTTGAGCAAGGCCCTTAACCTCAGCCGCTCCAGTGGAGCTGCTCAGTGGCCGGCAGATCACACTGTGGTTATACGGGGTAGTTTTCATGTGTGAATGATTGCAGCCATGTGAATGTGGTCAGGTCCTTCCTGCAAAAGAGAGCCTTCCTCTACATTAACTTTCCCTAAATAAATACAGGTAAAAAAGGGGATAGGTGCCAAGGTATCAACAGTATGTAAAAATTTGTGATACTAGAGGAATTTACATTGTCTCCTGGTATATATTGTTATATTACCCAATATTTTATCAAAGCAAAGGTTCTGCTTCCTCTAGTAAAGTACCTCAGGTCCCACAAAGATTGCTTTAACAGTGCCTGCAGTGGAAAATGCTAAATTATGTGTTTCATCAGAGAGAGAATTTACATAAATGTAAGAACACAGCACCCACATGTGTTCATACAGTGATTACCAGCGGATAAATATCAATGATGTAGTTCTAAGGCTGCACAGTTAATCAAAATTTTATCGAAATTGCAGTATGGCTTTCTGCAAATTGCAGGAGGTGCAACATTTATCAAAGGCAAAATTTGTGTAAAAAATCTTTTAAATAAATGGATGTTGTGAGGCAGAGATGTCCTGTCCTGTACATCAGATTCTACAGACTTAAAAAAAAAAACATAATTCATTTGGTACAGATTCATGCAAAACAAAAGTCACATCATAGTGATTTTATCGCATTTTTCAATCAAAATAAGAATAATGATGTAAAAATGATCGTTACCTCTAATATTGCAGATCAGTTGCAATATCAGTCAAAATAATTGCAGTCAGATATTCATTCAGCCCTATTGGTGGGTAAACATCCATGATGCAGTACATTGGTGAAACCAAACATCTGCAAATAAACATCTGTGAAGTTATAACCAGTCTGTCTTGTTCTCCTGCGGTGGTTCCCAAACTCAGGGGTGCAAAAAACAGTGCAGGGGGGTGTGGATGAACAAGATGGATGAGAGAAATATATACATTAAACAAACAAACAAACAGGAGTTTTGCTGATGCTGTCATGCTGACCTTTATTTCACTAAAATTCAACTTGAATCCTCTTTTAATCAGTTGTTTCCCCAGTTATTGTTAATAATTGATAGTAATTGTTGGCGGGGGGGGCTGAAATTGTTTCAGCTTCTGTAGAGGGGGCATGCCAGAAAAAGTTTGGGAACCACTGCTCTACTGTAAACTGAAGTCACTCTGAAACAGAGGGGTGAGAAGAAGAAAAGATCATCAGAGAGGGAGGGAGGGGGCACTGCTGAGCGGAGAGTGAGAGAGAGAGAGAGGATCAGAGGAAAGAGAGGGAGGGAGGAGAGGGTAGACACACCAGCAGCTCTCGCACACACTCGCTCTCGCCGGTGTGACAGGTAGAAGCCAGCGTCTGTTTGCTAACCACATCCTCTGCCGCCGTGTCACAGCGATGGTCGAGCGTCTGCGTTAGCATGTCGGACTCGTTCTGGACGGTGCTCTCCAATTTCTCACTGCCTGAGAGAAGCATGCTGCGGCGCTCCAAGAGGTACGCCGATTTCACTCCATCCTGTTTTATTAGTTCAGATTTTTCGTCTTTGGTCGCATGCGTCTTTCTCTCCTCTCTAGTCCTCATTTGATTTTTGTGGCTCGATTAGTTTTTTTTCTTCTGTTTGTCTCTCTCTTTTTTTATTTTCTGCCACTCCATCCTCGGCTCCCTCTCCTCTCTCCTCCTCCTCCTCTTTGCAGGTCTTAGATGCTCAGCAGGAGTTGCTCCAACATGAAGGTCAGCTAACTGGATTTGTCTTTTGATGGATAAACAGGACTCAGTGTGTGTGTGTATCTTTGAATGGGAGTTATTCTCACATGTAACACTGCTGGTACGCAGTGTATTTGTGTATGCATGATCTTTTTTATTCAATTTCCTCTATCTGCGTCTGACTTGCGTGTTTGTGATGCAACTCTAGGTCACAAGGTGCGATTTGACGTTTGTGCATGCGACCGTGTGGCGTCATTTCTTCTTCTCTTTTTCTGTTGTTCCCTCAGTTGACCTCTCTTTCTGTCCTCTCTCTCGTCTGTCAGTCAGAGGCAGAAGTGCCTCCTCCAACAGCAAAGAGAGGCACAGACAGAGCTGCACTTATCGCTTCGAAGCAGCAATTTTCCTCCTCCTCTGTAATAACAGGGGTAGCTGCCACACACACACACATACCCGGACACATTTCTTCTTCTCTGCTCCTTGTCACCACCTCCTGTTGTGTGTGTGTGTGTTTGTCTCAGCAGTGTTTTTAAAAGAGAAAGAGGTTGTGAAGTGAGACAGGAGGGGCTCCTGCATAGCAACAGGCTCTGGTTTTGGGGTTGGTGTGGATGGAGCTGAGAGCTCGTGTTGAGCTGTAATCAGGACAAAATTGATTCGTGGCTCACACAGATAAAAGGGTGACCTGAAGGTTTGGAAGAGAATGGCATCCTCCCTTTTAACACCAGCTATCACATTCAGATAAAAAGTATAATCATACTTCATCCTCCCATCATTCCTCTTGCTATTTTCTGTCAAACAGTTTTTTTTTTTCCAAGAGACTTATTTTTGGCTTTTCCTCTTGTCAACAGAACTTCAATCAGGCTCATTTTCACACCCTTTCTAGTTTCCACATTTGCATTTTTATGTCATCATGAAAGTAAATATTGATTATGCAATGTCCTGTGTGATTTTTAGATAAAACATATTGTCAAAGATGTGACCATCATTGTCAGTTTTTCATAGTTAGGAGTGCGCTTCTCTAGTCGTTTTTGGATTTTAAAGAACCAGGGTATAGGATTTAATGGCTTGTGCAAAATGAGAAAGGCCTGCATGCTCACTGGCGCCCGATCCAGCATTTTTTGGAGTACCAGAGGCACTTTCTGGTGTTGATATGTGTTCAGAATAACTCTATCTGTGGGACATTACCAGACCATTGTGTTTGTTTGTTATGTCTATTGTTTTATGTGTTTTATTTTACCTCATAGCAAGAAGGCTGTGGGTTCAAATCCCAGTTTAGACACAGCCATTCCAAGTTGGTCTGGGTGCAGCTGTACTGGGCTGAATCCAGCTGTATAACTGTACGTTGTGTAGTTGTATATCTCACAACAAAGTTGACCTTTACCTTAAAATCTTACACACTGGACCTTTAAGACAACACAGCTCTCCTCTGTCCTCCTTCATTTGTTGCTGACTGGATGCTTAGTTTATATATTTATTAAAATCATTGTGCTACCACCTTTTTTGTACCGACTTACTTTTATGAATGTAAACATTTCTCCAAAACCATTTTTTCCATAAAATGCATTCTAAAATGGATGCACAGTAGTAACAATAATCTGTGTATGTCACTGTTCCTAAAAAAGGTTCCAAATGAAGAAAAACAAAACAGAAACAAACCCCAAAACAGCAATACAAACAAACAACTGAAGGATCAAACAGCATAAAACCACTGGGTGTTGAAATGATGTTAAAATTGCACCGTAGCAAGAGTGGGAAGATAAAATCCAGCAAGGTATTAAATATTCACAGGCAGTCTCTTTTAAAGGAAAGTTTTAATAAGAGATTTAAATGATGCTAATCATGTAGCCTGTCTAATTTAAATTATGATCTACAGTCTGCGGGCTCAAACAACAAAGACTCGGTCACCTTTGGTCCCAGTCTAACAACCAGCAGAGCTGTGTCCACCAGTCATAGAGGCCTGGACGAATCAGCAGTCAATAAACTCTGTGTATAATTCAGAGCAAGGCCATTTAGCACTTTAAAAGTGATCAATGGTGTTTTAAAATCAATACAGAATTTCATTTCAGTTTGTATCAAAAAAAAATATTGAGGTAAGATACAGAGTCCTATTAGCAACAGGTCATCAGTGTCTTACTTAGTGACTAGTTATTCTTTTCATCATTGATTAATCTGTCGGTCATTTCATTGATTAAACAGAAGTTGTTTGGTTTATAAAATGTCAGGAAACTGTTTCCCAAAGCCCAAGATGACGTCCTTATTCACAATTAAGAAGCTGAAATCTGAGAATTTGGACATAAATTGGAGATAAATTGGATATTTAGATAGTTGGTGATTCATTATTTAATTTTGTAGCTGACAACTAATTGATTGATCAACTCATTGCTGCAACTCTAGATAGATTAGTAGTCCTATTAGCAACTAGTCATCATTGTCTTATTTTTAAAACGTGGATTTGTAAAAAGAAATATGAAAGTTTCATCGTTCTTTTTGTTTGTAATGTTTTTTTTCTCCCCAGAAAGACAGCTGCAGCTAGGGATTATTTTCATCATTAATTAATCTGTCGATTATTTTCTTGATTATTCAATTAGCTGATTGGTCAATAAAATGTCCAAAAATGGTGAAAAATGTTGAGCGCTGTTTCTCAAAGCACAAGATGATGTCCACAACTCAAAGATATTCAATTTATTATCGCAGAGGAGTACAGAAACCAGAAAATATTCACATTTGAGAAGCTGAAATCAGACTTTTGATTTTTTTTTTTTCTTAAAAAATGGCTCAAAACAATTAATTAATTATCAAAATAGGTGGTGATTAATCAAATAGTTGACAAGTAGTCGACTAATCGAACCGTTTCAGCTCTAGATTGATTAGTAGTCCTGTTAGCAACAGGTCATTGTTGTCTTATTTAGAAAAAAAATGTAGATTTGCAAAAAGAAAAACAACAAACAGTTGCATGTCTTTTAACCTTGTAGCTACTTAGACTAAAGACACACACACAGTCACACGTGTGAGCCGTCACATTGATTTCCTGTGGCAGCTGTAACCCTCAGACCAACATTATTGAGTGGACTGTGGGAAATGAGTTTAGCTGTAGATCTTATCCACATAAACTCACCTGCTCTCTAATGTGTGTGTGTGTGTGTGTGTGTGTGTGTGTGTCTGTCAGGTGTCTGTGTCTACTGTGTGTGTCGGGTGGTTTAGTTTAACGCCCACACAGCTGTTTGCTCATCTCTAGTTTCCACTGTCTCCGCTGTCAACTCCGTCACATCACTGTATGTCTACTTGTGTCTTATGAGTTTTACTGTAGCAGAGTTATTACATTCTGTGGTTATATGCAGCTGATCATATTGCAGGTAAAACACAAGTAAACACACATGTGCAAACACTTAAACAGACCTGCCAGCTCATCCTTTTTCTGTCGTTTACTGATGTGATCACGGCTTGGCGTTTCTCCTGCATGTAAACCCCACGAACCTCAGATTGTCGAATTCATGGTGCAATATGTATCGTTGCAGCCTGAGAAAGTAATGAAACTGAGCAGCAGAGGTTCACCTGCAGCATTCAGTCACCGTGCCGTTACCTGACAGGCTGCTGCTTTGATGGTGACGAGAGGCACGCAGAAGCACACTTTGCTCACACATACACGCACATTCACACATACACGCTGGCACAGAAATGTTGCCTTCAGTCACTTCTGCATAATGGAAACATGTTTCCCAGCAGGGATCCAAAATGCCTGCAGGAGAAAGAAACTAGTTTGTCAGAGAGTGAAACTGCGCTGCAGTGGGTACATTTGTGTTAAACTCAGAAATTTACAGTGAGATCATGTTTATGGGAGCCCATAGAAACTCTGGAGTTCTCTTGCTTCCTTACTCCATCATCCACCCAGGCAGAAAATTATTAAAGGGATAGTTCAGATTTTTTGAAGTGTGGTTGTATGAGGTTCTTCTCTGTAGTCAGTGTATTTCCTACAGTAGATGGAGGTCGACTCGCCCCCAGTTTGGAGAATCAGCATGTTCACTATATTTAGAATATTTTCACTGCTTTACTTTATGTCAGACAGCCTTTTTCAGATGGCAAAACACTGTTATATAAGCCAAATATATGTAATGTAATAAAGTGTAATCTGATATAGCATGCATGTACAGTAGCCTGACAGTTCAAATCTAAGTTTGCACATCTTACCCAAACAGACATGAAGATCAGAGTGAAAAAAAGATAATCACTGTCTTCAGCATTTTTATGAGAAATCTGTGCTCAGGAAGCCACAGAGGACTCTGAACAACCCAGCAACACATATTCTGAGCACAGAAGTCCTTCAGGCTGATGGTCCTTAATTGGTACAAAAATGGATTCATTAAATCCTCCGTCAAAAATATTGAATAGCAACAGTAAACAGTATTTAATGATTTCTGTTTAGGGACCAGGATATTGTGATCTGAGTTTTTATTATCTGGCTTGATTACATATGGTTTTGTTATTGAAACGGATGTCTTTTTTATTAGCATTCATATTTCAAAGAACTTACTGTTGCAAACTCAACATGTGAATTTAAACATGTTTATGCAAGAGTGTGTGTAAGTATGTATGTATAATTTATGTTTATATGTGACATTGTTCACAATGATATTATGTGATCCAGCAGCTTGGAGTCTAAAATAAATTTCCCTGCAGGACAATAAAATTTTTGACATCTTAGTAAATAACAGCTGTTTCCTGTCCTAAGTGGCTATCTCACAGCAAGGTAAAGCCATGAAAATATCCCAAATATAGCACACACTTAAACTAATTTTGATTTTTTTGGTGTCTAAAATACATTTTGCTGCTGACCCTGTCCACAGCAGTACATTGTTTAGCTTCCTACACCAGAACTCCTGCTGCTTCTCCAAACTGGAGGTGTGCTAACCGCCATCTAGTGCAGGTAATACACTGACCGTCTCTCACACCTGAGAAAACCCAAACTGTCCCTTTAAAGCGTTGGAAACGTGGAGAACTGCACTCGTACTATCTTTTGTCCCCTTTGTGACCTCTCCATGTTTCCTGCTTGTCTTTATTACAGACTTTCACTCCAACTTCTTCAGCTCCATCACCTCCTCTCTTCGTTCGCAGACAGTTGACAGGTGGATTTGATGCCTTAGAACGGCTCAGATGAAAATCCATATTCATAAAGCAATGAGGCAGCCGCTGAGCTTTGTTCATTAGCTGCTGAACAGCAGCAGAGAGAGCGACAGTCCCTCTAAATGAACCTACACAAACTGAATGGTGCTTTAGTCTCAGTGGGACTCACAGCGGGCTGCAGGCATCTTTATGTCCTCCTCTGTTAAAGGTTGTTCATTTTCTCTTCCGTCTTCATTACTTTCTTTCTGTTCTGTCCCTTCTTGTCCTCTCTCTCTCTCTCTGTGCCCTTTTGCTTTGTTCAGTTGCAGTGGAGCACATTTGTATCAATCCAACCTGACCTTCTCTCTAAGTGTCAGCTCAAATGTTCTGTTTCTTGAATAAAACCTTAAGTCTAAGAACATAACCACAGTCTAACAAGATGACACCCAAAGCTTATTGTAATGCTTTTATTGTAAAGGTCCTATAGTTGTCTAATAAGATTCTAGAAAGGAATACAGGTAGGGGAAAAACCTGATGCAGCTTAGTTTTGTGATATTTTCAGTTTTGCGAATAACAAAATCCATTTCTCTCTCAGTCCATTAGTGGAGCTTGACATTCACATTTTGCTGCTTTTTTTCTTTGATTGTATTTGATAACGGTCATTAAATGAAACAATTTGTACATGGGCAAGTAGATTTCTGGCCCACTTGCCAGCCTGGGAGCCCTGATCAGTCTCTCCCCCCAGTCTCCTACCAGAGATATTTTACTAGCTTTTGGCTGGTGGCTGGTGTTCATTTCCCACCCTGATTGGTACACTTACAATTAACACAATGAATTACTAGTATTAGCTAGTTTTTTTAGGCATTGCACAGCAGATCAGCTTCAAACATACAAAAATGCTACTTTTGTCTGCAAAGGAGCATGAAATTCAGCAAAAATAGGACTGCAACTAAGGATTATTTTCACTGTCAATTAATTTGTCAATTATTTTCTTGATTAATAGTTGTTTTAAATGTCAGAAAATGGTTAAAAATGTCAGTCAGTGTTTCCCAAGATGACATCCTCCAGTGTCTTGTTTTACTCACAAACAAAAAATATTTGGTTTACTGTCGTAGAGGACTAAAGAAAACAAAAAATATTCACATTTAAGATGGTGAAATCAGAGAATTTTGACTTTTTTTCTTAGAAAATTACTCAAAACAATTCATGGATTATCAAAATTATTTGTGCTTAATTTAAAAAATTGATTAATAGTCGATTAATCATTGCAGCCCTAAACATAAAATTCTCCATTGAAAGGAGTATTTCCTTTGTTTAACTGGGTCTTTGTCAGTGCTTTCAAGGAAGTTCTTTTAAAATCAACATGCTTCAAACCCAAAACAACGACATAAGCTAAAAGAGTTCAGGCAAAGTTCAGAGAGCTATCACACTTCCAGGAAAACTTCAGAGAAGGTAAATAACACTAGAGTGTGTCTTTGTTTAAGACAAAGAAATTCCCTGAACACACATCAGTGAATATCCAACATGGCAGCTCATTCCTCATACAGGTGTGTGTGTGTGTGTGTGTGTGTGTGTGTGTGTGTGTGTGTGTGTGTGTGTGTGTGTGTGTGTGCAGACCACATGCTGGGCTCAAACTGCTGATGCTGCACATCTAAACAGATGGCAGGAGACACACACACACACACACACACACACACACACACACACACACACACACACACACACACACACACACACACACAGCATCTACATTTCATGCACTAGCCTAATTATTTGTCAGGTGGGTATGTGTAAACACTTAATACTCTTCACTCCCAATGCACACACACACAACGTAGTACATTTGCTTGCCCCTAACCTTTGCCTTTATTTTAATGTTAACTCTAAAATAGGGCTGAATGAAAGTTATCTCTCTCTCTGCAGCACCACAATAATTTTACAAACAAAAATGTGATTTTGTCAAATAATGCACATTTGAAAAAATTGCAGCAGAACATAATGCAATTTCGATAAAACTTCGATTTATTACCGTATTCTAATTACTTTACTCCTCACCTTCCAAAAAATCAGATTAAACTTAAAACGACTACAATAAACTCTCATATTTTGTTGATTTTTGAGGCCGCTGTGGACCAAAGCAGTTGTGTTCACACCAACATAATCATAAAATACAACATTAAAAATAAAATTACCTAAAGAAAAATCTACTCCTGCTTCTTCTTAAATGTCTTAGTCACTGGGAAAGTATAAAGGTACGCTCCTTTGGTCTGCATACCGGTAACTGGTTCATCTGATTTCAAGGAGAATCCGACATGGTGGCAGGCATTAAGAATAACTATACAGAAATAGTCTTGTCTTGCTGATGGTCTCATTTGCTTCTGTAGCTCACATAGAGTCATCAGTATTAAATTGAGACTGTTTCATAACCACTTAAATACTCTCTGTAGTGCATTTGAAGCTTAACAGGCAAACTGGTCCTCACAAATCTAGAAATAAAAACGCACGCCGACATCACAGATAAAGAGCTCCAGTAGGATGTCACACTGATCATTTAACTGTAGCAAAGACTTCAGCCTTAATCGCTTCATGTGTCTTGTGATCATCTCGGCAGGTTTGGCCTGTCAGAAACACCACACAACTACATAATTACAGGCAGCAGATGTGATGGGCCAATTAACACAACACACACATGCTGTTAGCTGTTCACAGGCACTGTAAGAGCCTGTCAGAGGTACATGTGTGTGTGTCCGTTTCTTCATTTAAGACATTTTTAAAGTGGAGCACGGCAGAAATTATGAGGAAGAAGCGGCTGAACTGAACACGCTCTCAGGGGGTGAAGTCCTGTAATCAACTCTGCACAGACGCACAAAAGCAGCCGGTGAGCCGAGCTACATAAAAACTGCGCACATGCCCACGTCTGTCTGTCTTATGTGATATTGACTGAAGATAAAGTCAGCCGCACTGTTCAGGGCAGAGCTGCACAAACACATCTAAAATTACAGATGACAAGATATTAGATTTTATGTTTTCTTGTATCATTCATTGCAGCATATGAATTGCTGAAATTTGTTTGTTTTAGTTATTTAACAGTGTCTTGTTTCCAGGGGAGCTCAGGTCATTTGAGGTCAGTCAGACCTTCCCTGGCTCCCCCCCGATCACCGGGTTCTGTTCATTTAAGTTAATAAATCGATGCAGACAGAAACTGAAGCAAAATACTTCAGGGATGAGAGCCTCTAATCTCATCCTGCACTCTGATTGGATAGCCTCTTGAAGCTTGGCAACCAACAACAACAACACATTCTGCATGATCGGGATCAAATTATTTTTTAACAAGAAGTTCAACTTCATCCTTAGGTTATTAGCAGGTCTGCACAGAATCTGTGCTGCACAATTCTGCTGACATTTCCACAGATTTTCCACAGAATATAATAGAACTGAGATGCTAATTGTAAAACACAGAATGTTATCAAGCCCATTGTGCATGTGTTGAAGTGGTAACTGCTGGGAGATTAATGGTTAATTGTTTTGCAAATTATTTTTTGCTCTCTCTGTTCCACTGTTGAACATGTGCCCTGCTGGTTGGCTTTTCAAACAAATGTTCACATTTTGTTTTTGAAGTGTTGGAAAGTGATGGAATGAAGTCTCAACTTGAGGTAATTTTAGGTTGCTTTAATGCAGTGGTTCTCAAGCTTCTTTCAGCATGCCCCACTTCAGAAGCCAAAAAAAGTTCAAGCCCCCGACCCCACAATTTATTTATCAGTCGTGAACAATTCATTCAATCCTTTTCAGACTTGATCTGTTTTACAAAGACATTTATAAAACCTGTAGTTCAGGCTTAACTCACACACAATGAGCAAAGATCATTATTTTAATATTCTGTTGTTCTGACTGAACCAAATCTCTGTAGCTGATATCATTCTTACAACAATTTCTCATACGTTCCTAATTTAAATGCATGAACCCAGGCTCTCTCTCAGCCCTTAAAACTAGATATGAAAAATTAAATTAATGAAAAACAAAACAATAAATAAGAAATCCCACTAAATAACTCACCGTGAGTTATGTAAGGCTTCTACTGTTTTTTGTTCAGACCGCCTCGGGGTAAAACTGTCTCTGATGTGGCTGGTCTGAGCTCTGATGCTCTGTAAGCATTTCCCTGAGGGAAGGACTGAGAGCAGACCATGGTGCTGGTGTCCTCCATGATACCTTTCTTCTGTGGCAAGTGCTGTGAATGTCCTGAAGCTGTAGCTGTGGTGTTTCTGTGATCTTTGAAGCTGTTTTTTTTACTTTCCTTCTCAGTTGTTTGTGGTCTTGTTCAGTTGGGTTGGACGCCAGCTATAAATCCACCATGGTTAGTGTGGACATAACATATTTTTTGTCTTCATTTAAAACAGATTTCAGATTTAAAAGTGCCCTTTGGAGATTGTTAAAGTCAGATGCAGTTGTTCAGTAGCCAGGCTTGTAAGCTGAGCATTACAATGTGAGATTGTGCCATCATCGGCACAGAGATACTTTCATTAGTGTGATAAAACATTTTATATGCGATGAACAGAACAGGACCCGGAATAGATCCCTGTGGAGCTTCTCTTGGATGCACTTATGAGCTCACTTCTTGGATTGCCCAACTTCACATCAAGCTGTGATGGTTTACATGGAAAATAACAATGTCATCTGACTGTGTTTGAGACTTGAAAGGCAACATCTGTAGAAATGTGTTACTTTAGAAAGACATCATCATCCCAGTGTACCTGGAGGCCTCATCACAGCCTCCGCTTCCATCTGTCGTTTCCTCGAAGTGTAACGAGCCTCGCCTCGAGTCATTACGGACACTCAGAGCTTCAGAACAAACAACAAAGTGGAAAAATATCCGACCTGTGGGTGTGTTGGAGCTGTTAGGTGTGAAGGCTGCCGCTTTATTTCCTCCTCTTCCCTTCTGTCTGGGGACGGATGTCACAGCTTTAAAGCAGATTGCTCTTTTCTACAAACATCTTTTGTGCAGCAGTGTGCACTCACACATACACAAATGACATACACACAAACACATAGGATATACACAACAAACACAAAGTTATCTCAGCCCAGGGGGAGGAGAAGAACCATTTCACTGCTGAATCAACCTCATAATGAGTGTTCAGCCATTCATGATGGAGCTTGTATCAGCAGTCTTTCTTTTCTTATGATTTTTCTGCTTTATTTGATAGAGACAGTGGAGAGACAGGAAAGGCAGAGGGGATGGCATGCAGTAAAAGGCCTGAGTTGAACTTGAACGCTGGTGAATACATGTGATGTCACAGTAGGTGGAGTCACTGCAGTTACACCCACTAAGAGGCAAAAAGATGACTGAATGGGATCATAGCATTTAGCTTGAATGTTACCTAAACAAAAAAACACATCTAAAATGAGAAAGAGCTCTTGTGTGATTGACTGAACAAATTGCTGCTGGAGAGCTGAAATGCAATGAAAACACAAACATACCTTCAGTTATATATTTTATTGACTAATGTTACTTATCAATTAAATATTTGGCATCTTTCATTTATATTTCGTGCAACAGTCGTGCATTGCTTCACAAAATAGAAATATCTGCACAGACATGTCCTCATGTAAGCAGAATATCCTTTGTTGTCCTCGTCACTTTTATTTCATCAGCAAATCCCTCCTTGAAGTAACGATACAGCTAGGCTTGGACTTAGTGTTTTTAATGTGTTTGTTCAGAAAAAGGTGGTTTGTCTTGGTAATTGTTATTTTTGGGATGTTTTACAGACTTTCAATTGACATGAGTGAGGGGTCGAGTACATTTCACCAGTTCACCTGCAGTTTACTGAATTATTATGGGAGGGGATTATTATCTCCTCTGCATGGTCAACAGTGTAAGAAGGGAAGCTAATACTTTGTCGAGAGTCTTAACTTAATGTTATAGAAGCAAACTGTAGTGGTAATTGTAACACATAGCTTGGGAATCCATAAGCAGAATCAAAAGTTTAATTTCTTGATGATTTCTTAGGAATCGTAATTTCAGAAATGGGTCCACTTTAGGACTTGTTCTCGATGCCCAGCCCTGGTTACAACCAAGCAATCACATTTATATGTCATCTTTGCTTTGTGTATTTTCCCAGTGTCTAAATCAGGTACATATAAATGTCAGGAAACCCGATTCCTGTCCACATGTGAATGTCCATAAACCACTGTGTCTTTAACTTGACCAGATAATAACTATTTTACTCCTGGTTTCACAGTTTTCTGGCTAAAAGAAGCAACAGTTGACAAGTGAAAATGAAGAGGAGTGATGTTTTCAAAAACCTCAAATTACTGACAAAAGCCCAGCTCTTGTCTAAACATACAATGCCTTATATTATTTCAGCTAAAATGAGATTCTTATTCTCTCATGGTAAAGCCATAAAACCAACAAAACATCAGATAGGCCTTAAAATATAAAGGCAACAAATGCAGGGAAATAAAAGATTGATGTTTTCTTTATTGACTTGTGAAGTATAGAGACACTCTCTGGGTGATGTGAACTTTAAATAAACAGGAGATTAAGTTGAAATACAAACAGAAACGCTTATGCCTGCAGCATAAAATGATGTTGTTGCCATGGTATCATATATAAACTTGTCCTGCAGTAGGGAGCTGACAGTAATATCTGTGGATGTTGTGTTATTTAAATGTCATTGTTTAAGGGGGGGTTAAAGGGACTTTGGAATTGCAGCTGTTGTCTCTACTTGAAGACCTGTGACAAATTACAGTAATTGTCCAGTCAGGGCTGCTGTACCCAGTGTTCACGTTGCTGATGGAGCGTCTCATCTCGTCTGTATTATTATTGTTTCAAGGCAAACAGCATATTTAACAATTTCTACACATTGCATCTTTGTGCAGGAACATTTATATAAAATAAAAGTGGACAAAACATATTTTTTCTGTCCTGATTTGCTGAAGGTGAACTAAAATAACCAATTGTGACCGTTGGCTGTGTGTTACATGATTGCAGCTGTGGTCTGACTGTCTGATGTCTCTGTGTGTCGTTGCTGTCCTCTGGTGTGAAGGACAGACAGTATGTGGAGCAGGTCTCGCCTCACTGAAACTGTAACATCTGTGAGCTCACCAGCAGTGCATGTATAAAATCTACACACACATACTTAACACTGGTGAATGTTTGCAATCAGATGTGTGTCTGACACCCCGAGTGGACACCTGCTGGTACTGTCACAGGGCTGCAGGGCCCGTTTGGCCGTTTTTGGAAACGGTACAGATGACATTCACGAGAGCGTGTGAGGTTAAAGTGTGTTTTCCTGATGTGTGACTGACAGTGACTGTGGCAGTTTACAGCTCAGGGTGGAGAAATGCCCAAAGAAGGTTTTGTTACAGTCACAAAAAATGTGCGGTTCATTGCAAAGCTCCTTAAAGTTCTAGTTATTGTAGAAATTATGCAGATTGTACAGTTTTAATGTGATTTAAAATCTGTGCTTGGATTTGGATGAACTCACTGAGTTTGTTTTTTGTCCTCAGCTGTCGGACGAGCAACAGGAAGAGTCTGATTGTGACCTCCAGCACCTCCCCCACCCTACCACGACCACACTCGCCTCTGCATGGACACACAGGTACACACGCACGCACACACACACACACACACACACACACACACACACCAAATAGGCATGTATGTATTGTGTCTGACTTTTGAAATAATATGTTTTATTTTTTTGTACAAATCACGTTGATACCTATAGCATCCTTATCAGCACTTTGAAAACTTATCAAATCCCAGTTTTTCAGCAGCTTTCACTTAGTATCTCGAAATAATGAGAAATGTGTTCAGAAAAATAAGAAACTGTACTGAAATAATTTCTTACTATCTCACAATGACTTAGGATCTGGAATGTACGACTTAGTGTCTCGAAACAATGATTTAGTGTCTCAAAATAAAGATTTAGCATCTCAAAATGATGAAACTTTCTCAAAATTATGAGAGACTTTCTCAACAGTTTCACATTATTTTGAAATATTAAGCCATTTCAAGAAAGTTTTTCTGTATGACTCAAAATAATGAGAAACTTTGTCAAGTCATGACTCATTATCCCAAAAATAATTACTTATTATTTCTAAATAATGACTTGTTATTTCTAAATAATGACTTATTATCTCAATGAGAAACTTATTAATTAGAAGCTTTCTCAAATTAATGAGAAATTATTGATATAGCAGCACTAGACTAAACATTGATTCATCCTCTGGGGACTATAAATATCCACAGTGTTTATAGCGATCTGCAGTTTTTTGGATCTCGATCTGGACCAAAATGTTGTTGTTAGCGCAGCAATACATTATAAATACATGGTGAATAACTGATGACAAAAAGATAAGAATTATTAGTTGAAGGTGTTTTTGAATGACCTGTTTTTGCAGCAATGTTCATTTGTTCCTCATCTGCTGAAAGGTGTGTGAAGTAGCAGTAGGTGAGGTGTGTTACATGGAGTCGTGTTGTTTATTATCACTCACCGACGAAGCTCAATTAACAGCTCAGACTGCCCACTGAGCGCAGCACAGCGAGATATTTGATTGCATGGGTTAATGCACAGGCAGATAAACTGTCAGCCGCTGCCTGTCGACTCCAGATTGTCCACATTTTGTTTTGCTACATGAGAGAGTGACCTGCAAACCTGCACGGTGGCAGGTCACCTCGAGACCAGGTTCATTCTGCTGTTGACAGCAGGACTGCTACTCATGATTATTTTCATTGTCAGTAAATTTGTCAATTATTTTCTCGAATAATTGTTTTGTTGTTTGGTCTAATAAATCATAGAAAATGTCAGTTAGTGTTTCCCAAAGCACAAGATGATATCCTCAAATATTTTGTTTTGGCCACAACCCAAAAATATTTAGGCCCCTTTCAAGAGAAACCAGAAAATATTCACTTTAAAGAAGCTGTAATCTGAGAATTTTGACTTTTTTTCTTTTAAAAAATAACTCAAACCGATTAATTTTTTATCAAAATAGTTGGTGATTAGTTTACTACACATGCTGAAAAAGTGTGTTTGCACATATTTGGTGTGTGTGCCACAGCTCTGTGTGTGCGTGTTGACAGATGAAATGTGCGCTGACAGGATTTTTGTCGAACACGCTTGACAGCATGTACGACAAGCACACAAAACCCCCACAAATCCACCAGCAGAATCCCACCCACCCATCCACCCACCCCCTCCAACCCTTCAAATGTAAAGAGAGAAGAGAGATGGAGAAGAGATGAATAATAGTGATATTGATTGATGGTGACTGAAGGGGGGCGAGCCACAGAGTCGAAATATAGATTTGAGGGACGGAATAAAAATGGAGTGATGACAGTGAGCGAATGGGAGGAGAGAAGGACGGCGGGATGGAAAGATGGTAAAATATCAACAATTATATCTGACTGCAGATGGAGAGAGAGCTTCTTATTAACAGTGTGTGTTTGTGCTCAGCTGACAGACAGTCGCACACGTCTCATTTCCTGCTCAGGAAATAATGGAACCCGCCAACCTGTCGGTCACAGCACGCACACGCACACACACACACACACACACACACACACACACACACACACACACACACACACACACACACACACACACTTTTAATAAATGGTTTTGTTGAAATGGCTTTTTTAAAGGAAATTCTTACCTAGAAGTAAAACTGTGTTTAAACACAAACATTTTTTAATTTGAGATACAAAAAGTGCAGTAGTTGTCCCACCAATGGCTGCAGATCTGCTGACAACTGGTGTAACTCACTGCCAATCAAAACATGAATCGTCTTCTTCTTCACAAGCAAAATGAGTCGTATCATTTTGTTGTAACTCCTCCCTCCAACATGAGCCCATCAAGTTTGATTGTGTCCCGCTCTACTGAAGTGAAGGAAGAGGCTGTAGAGTTACTGTAAATATTTTGTTTTAGAGTTGCTTGATGTTCCTTAAAAGATAGTTTGATTAATCATCAATAACTGATTATCATTTTTCCTAATTTTTTCCCTCATTTTGAATTTTACTCTCTGTTTATTTATTCAACAATTGCTTTTGTCAGAAAATGTGAAATGAAGCACAATTACTGCTATTTCTAGGTTATTGATTAAGATATTTGACATTTTTTAAAATTCATATTGTAAGCATTTTAGTTTGAATTTGACAAAAGCTTTGTCAAATTTATGATGAGTAATGGCTTGTTGTTCTCTGTTAACTTTGATTGGTGTCATTTGTTGGTTTTGTAGCTGTTGGGAGCCTGTACTTGACTGTACTATTTAATGCTTAGTGATTAAAATACATAAAAGTAAATTTTGTGCTAAAATAATGACAAAAATTGTCCTTTCTGGATGTCAGGACAGCTCACATCAAGCTCAAACTTAAACTGTTTGTTGTGTTATTTAAGAACATTAATCAGAAGTGCTTAAAATGACTTAGCATCTTAGTACGGTCAGGAATTTGAAGCAAATTAAAGTTAAACATACACAGATTGAAGAGAACTTGTTGCATGTTATTCTCTCTCTCTCTCTCTCTCTCTCTCTCTCTCTCTCTCTCTCTCTCTCTCTGTCTCCCCCTCTCTCTCTCTCTCTCTCTCTCTCTCTCTCTCCTCCCTTCCTGACTGTATTCTGTCCACTAAAGGCAAAAGATGCAGAAATTATAATAGTAAGAAGAAATAAATACTGATTTGTTTTCAAACAGCCCTGGTTATTCTAAAAAAGAAAATGTGCAATAAATCTATATTTGAAGCTAATAAGAGACTTTAAGGGGCAAATAAAGAGAAGTAGCAAAAAAACTGAGGCTAAAATAGTTGGCCAGAATAAATAAGCCATTTAAAAACAAAGTCTGGTCTCAGGGAATGTGTAATGTTTTTACTTTTAGCATTTTCCAAGCATATTATTACATTAATCAGCAATGAAAATGATTGTTAGTTGCAGCCCTAGAGATGGAAAAAGGTTGCAAAGGTGGTTGCAGATTTGGGGTCACAGCGTGGTGTAGCATCCATAATCTCCTGCTTCATCCTTCCTTATCTTCTTCCTCTTTTCCTCCTCCTTCCTGCCACCAGACTGCTGTGGCAGCTGTGTTGCCATGGTAACCCTACAACCAGTTTTGCAGTCGACCTCACAGTCGGTCCTGTCTTTTTTTGTGTGTCCCAGACCGTGCCCAAGGAAATAAATAATGCTAATTAAATATCACTGATTAATATTGCAGTTTTTAATTTTTCACTCCTGTTGCTTTGGAACCACCTGAACAGTGAAATACTGATTTCAGCCTCGTTCAGGATTAAATGTTTAAATAAAAAGCTTAAGTAGTGCTTCAGTTTTATGCTAAGTTTGATATTACCTATTCTAATCCGAGGCCGTAATATCTCACTGTCAGCTACTACTTAACTGATTAATATGCACCACTGGAGGCCATTAAACCTTTTCTTTCACTCCCGGAGACCATCTTTATACATAGTTGATTGCTTTTTCTTCCCTCCTTTTCTCTCAATCTCTCGCTCTGGCCCTAATCATGAATTTCATCATGGTTTCAATCATGCAGCCATTTACTGCTAATCAGATGGAGATTCCTCAAAGTCTAATATCCTGAGGGGCTGATGAGGACCAATCCTCTCCAGAAATGACTTTTATTAAATGTTGAAAGTCTGCATAAATCCCTCGTTTCCTCTCTCATTGCGATTCCCTCTATTGCCATTTTTTCGCCCGTTCTTGTCTCCTCCATAACATCTACTTTAATCTTCTTCCTTTCTGTCCCCTTTTCTCCTTTTCAACATCTACATCTCCTCTTTTTCTTTCTTTTCACCCTCCCTGACCTTCCCTCTCTCCTCCCGGCTGACAGTGAGCTGTTATTTGGCAAAGGCCAGCCAATGATTGGCAGCTTCGTGTGCCCTGACTTTAGATGAATTCTGTCAAACAATCCACCGCTCAGCTTTGTAATTGTAATGAAGGACAGAAAGAAAGACAGCAGGGAACCGAGCTTTTCTCTTATTCAGTTTCTTGTCACACACTCCTGAGGAAATCCACGTTTTTATTTTTTTTTCTTTACGCCCCCTCCCCAATTATAGCTGTATTTTGTTATCCCAACCACACTCTCCCTGGAGAGGCAGCGAGGGAGCGAGACTGAAGAGGCACAAAGCAGATATTACATTTGCATGTATCTCATACGCTGGTGTGTTTCTTAGTCTTTGCCAAAGTAGGTCACTGTCACTGCAGTTTGCAGCACAAAACCTTCTAAAAATGTGACAGCAAAGCAGCTTCTATACCTGCTGCTGTGATGAGACCGCCCACCAGGTACCCTCAGCTGTAATTTACATTTCACTTGACTTCATTGTTCACTTTCAAAATACAATCCACAGAGTTTTTTTTTCCTGACAAGAAGTGGAAAGTATTATTCAAATAGATTTTAAGAGTGATTTGATGTTTCTCAGAATACATCATCATGCTGAAACGATATTTTTGACCAGTTGCGCATATGAGTATGTTGGTTAATTTCTATATACACACATAGTACGCTAATAGCTTTACTAGCTGGCAGTCTGAAAAATGAGGCTCAGTGTAGGAAGATTTCCACCAGAAACGTAAGTCAAATGTATGTATGTGTCACGCTTCGGTATGCGTCCCATGTAGAGTAACAGCACAGTGAATAATGGCCCATCTCCAGTCTATCTAAAGCTGTCTAACTGCTAAAGGCTTGTTTGATGCTAATTTTCAGTTTAATAATAGCACTCACTCTGTGTTGTATCACATTAAACACTTTGAGAGGAAGAAGAATGCTAGAAGTCAAGCTAGCCAGAGCAAGCTAACATTAGCTCTGACCAACGACTGCTGGACAGCTCTGACAACAACTACCTGTCACTTTATCGGTGCTGACTGGGAGGTGAAGTCCAGTAAACTTTCACCTCTTCAGGCTAATGTTAGCCAGCAGCAGAGTGACAGTTAAAAATCTGTGTTGATGCAGACTCGTTTAATTTCTGCCTCTGTTTTTCCTGCTGCAAAGCTTTACTACAACAAACCGTTAGACTGCGTCTGACTCCACCTGAAATCGCGTTTCCTACAAGATCTTGCAAGATAATGCTCCCTTTGGTACTAAAGCTTAATGTGATAATCCAATAAAGATAACTGACTGTAACCTGGAACACTTTAGAGGAAAATGTTAGTTATTTAATGGTCAGTGTCTTATTATGAACATCCACCTTAATTTTACATTAAAGAAAAGTTACAAAAATATATTCTGACATCCATTGTCTGTAACTGCTTATTCTGACGGGTCACAGGGATGCTGGAGCTTATCTCAGCTGACACTGGGCGAGAGGTGGGGTTCACCCTGGACAAGTCACCACGTCATCACAGGGCTGACACATGGGGACAAACAATCACTCAGGCTCACATTCACACCTACGGGCAATTTAGAGTTAGTTATTAACCTACTATGCTGCATGTCTTTGGACTGCGGCAGGAAGCCGGAGTACCCGGAGAGAACATGCTAACTCCGCACAGAAAGGTCCTGCCCCTGCCACAAACCAGCCCTTCAGGGGGTTCAAACTCAGACCCTTCTTGCTGTTCAGCAACAGTGCTAACCACTGCACCACCAGTCTGTCAACTATAGTTTAAAAAGACAGAAAATCTGAATCTGCAGGTCAGACCCATTAAAAGTCAGAATTGGCCAACAATATTGCAATCAGTGCATCTCCAGAAACAGGATATTTGGTGCTTTTGCTCCAAACAGTCTGTGATTTATTTTATGTTAATCAGTTCATTGGTTGACCGGCTCATCGTTTCAGCATTAAAATCTATTATGGCTTCAAAACGATGGTGAGGGGGCTTGGGACACACAGATCCCACAAGCCTTGATAAGACTGAGCTCATGTCACACACGTGGGAGCTCAGACTCATTATTATGCAAATATGTCTGAGAAGCCTTGACCGTCCTACACACACACACCAAGAAACACAGCAGTTTACACATCACTGCTGGGTGTGATTCTTCTTTACTGAGAGAGACGGATTCTGCTGTCTGTGAATGAGCCTTACATTGACTAATGGTCCACACACACAAGTATGCACACACACGATTGGAGCCATGAAGTGTGACAAAGCAGCGACCGAGCCTGATAACAGCCCCGAAGAGACCTTTGTGTAACTTCAACAATACACCGGATCTTTATGAGACATTTCACACCAGCGCGATGGACACTAACAAGCTTCTGTTTGACTAATAACACGCGTGTTCACTCGAGTGTGTGCGCACATGTTCTGCACTCCAGCTACAGACAGAGACAGAGATTCCCATCTGACGGAAAGCAAATGCTCGTATTTAATATTTGAGTTTCTGCTCTGTCCAGACGAGCTGCTGAGGAAAATGCATAATTGATGTGGAAATGTCCGACTACTTAATCTCTCCTTCTGTTTTTGAGGCCAGCAGCCTTTCCCCTTTCATCCAGCTCTGTCTGTATGTGTGTGTGTGTGTGTGTGTGTGTGTGTGTGTGTGTGTGTGTGTGTGTGTGTGTCTCCCTCTGTTGAATTATTAGTTACACACTGACACTCAGAGTGCCTTGGTTCCCTGCAGATAGACTGGCCTTGAATATTCGTTTCCATTATGTTGTGTATTTATGCATGAAGGTGTCAGCGTGGTTATTAAATAATCTCAGGTTTATTCATCTATTTTCTTGGTGTCACCTCCGCAGCACATCATTCAGTTTGTGCTGCAGATGTTTTGTGTTCAGTGTCCCCTCTCTTGTTGAAACACATAAACAGTGTTTGTGGACTGAATTACGGTTTCATTGTCACACAATTATTCAGTGTGACATTGAGTTCATGTTGATCTGTTTTTGTTTGGGAGTTTTTTGCTGTAATCAGTCAGTACTGACAGTAACGTATCTGTGTTTCCAATGTCAAGGACGATTACTGCAAAATAATAACTTCTCAATGCACACCTCAGACCCAACGCTGGTTTTCACAAATTCACCGAAATAAGATAAAGTGTCAGTCCTCTTTGTCTTTACCTCCAAGTCTTCCACTATATGACAAATTGCACAAACTGACACCCTGACTGTGCTTGGTTGTGTATACGTGTGTGAGAGTGTTAGCGGCTATAGCAGGCTGAGTTTTAAAGTTAGAGTAAAGACACTGGTATCACATGAAACTCGATGACCTGAGTCTAAGACAGTGGAAATTTCTTATATGTAACTTGGTAGCTACCACCAACCACATGAAAATGATACTCACTAATTATCACATAGCCATGAAATTTAGGGGTGAATTTGTGGGTAATTTCTAAGACATTCCAAATATATAACTTTGCAATTACCACCTGTTTATCACGAAATTAAGGGACCTGATACCACGTAAATCTTGTTCATGGACAACATAATTTTTCTAGTGTTGTCAGGATTGCTAGTGTTACCAGCAGCTCTAAGTGAGAGGCAAAAAATTGGAGTACAGTTGGCCTGTATTTACTTTTAGTAGTTGGTATAATGGATATCAAATGGCTCTAACACTTTTTAACAGCAACAGTTTTTAATATGAGACATGATAGATGGTTTTGGTGATCTTCTATCCTCTCAAACTGTCTCTCTTCTCTCCCATTTTGTCCATCACCCTCCTTTTTCCTGTTTCCTTTGGCTGAACCCGTTCTCTCTGTAATTCATTTGTCTCTGAATGAGTATAAACATAGTTTCTCCTTTTTTTTTTTTTTTTTACCTAAATCCACTTCTCTTTGTGGATAGAGGAGACAGATTAGTCAGCCCTCTTATCTCTCCACCTTCCACCTTCCTCTCAGCTCTTTTTCACTTAATGAGACACTCCATCAGCCTCTCACTCTGCATGTCCATCCATTTCGGTCTTTTATTGCAGCCTGTTTCTCCTATTTTTGTCTCGTTCAATCTAATTCATGCTCTTCACTTGAGCTCCTTCTCTTCCCTCCATGAACCCTCCATTCACGTCCTTGTTCAGCCATCCTGCTCTTGTCTTGTTGAAGGCCAGAAGAAGATGGAAATTGAGGGAGGCTAAAGGAACAAGCAGAACACTTCACACATGCACTCTGCTTTCAGACAGAGGCCCATTATTTTCTCATTTGTCTTGTAATTTGTCAGGTTTGCTTTCACAGAGACTGAACATGAAGCACATCAAATCCAGTAGATGTAGACAATACTCTTAGAGTTGTTTTTCTAACTGTGGTGTGTCCATGAGCTTAAAGGGTAGGGTTGTTGTACTTATTTTAGTGTCCCAGTGAAGATTCACATTGTTGTGCAAGTTTGCTTAAACAGTTTGAAGCTTTATATTATAAAGCAATTTGGTCTCAAACTTGTTACTGCAACGGTTCCTTCCTAAAGTGACTAAAACACAGCTGTACCTGACTTGTTATCAAGGTTAATGCTGATAAATAGCTTTTTTAACTAATCTAGGCCACTCTATGTTAGAGGTCTATGATAATGATTTTCTTTTTTTATTTGCCCTTGTAGAAATTGCTTTATTTGTTATCTGTTATAGATACTAACAAGTAACAACAAAGACTGAAGTTAACTGTCATGTTAAATCCATCCAGGTTTCTCAAAGTCCAATGTGATGTCTATACATGTGTTGTTTTATCATTCCAAAACCCAGATATTGAGTTTCATATTCAGAGAAAAGCTGGAAATCTCTCTACTTGTATTGAACTAATTCATTAGTCGACTAGTCTCGCATAGCCAGACCTCTCTCCACAGCGTTCAGTGCTGGTGAAAGGTCTGGCTCCACATATGCGTATTCTGCTATAGGGAAAAAATGCCCCACCTTGTTTGCATTTCCTTAAACCAGTCACAAATATCTTGGCCAGCCCTGAGCCCAGGATTCAGCGGTGGAGCCGCTGTAAAATACGTCGAGCTCTGGCATCAAAATGACTACGTCGCCACAAAAAAAAAGGTAACAGCAGTTTGCTGCTGTTTCCTACCATTAGCATCCCAGGCAATAATTTGCAGTTTTCAGCGTGTAGGTTGCAGTTCAGAGGTTGTTCTTATTTTCCCGGGGACTTAAAAGACGTAGATAGCGGAAGCTGTGATGCCGCTTGAAGCAAGCGACTAATGGTAGGACTTATACCTGCAGTATACATCTGGTGAGTCAGACTATTAGTCGAATAATTACTTGCCAAATAGTGAGTTGCCAGATCTACTCACCCGATGTGGCATTTTTTCCTTGCTCTGGGCAAGCAGGCAATTAATATGCAGTATGTGTATTAAAGGTAGTTAACCATACATTTGCTTTTGTCCATCACGTGTCAACAACTCAGCAAGTCATGAACCAAAATCTATGCCAACTTTCTGAGTTGTTGTTTTGACTCGAGGGGGGTGTTCACAAAGTCATTTTTTCTGAGTATTACAACGCCACATGACTCCAGGATTAGTCTTACATAATGACTATCACTCTGGGTTTGGATCATCCCAGAATTATTTACCCAAAGTCTGACAGTGAACTGATTTAAACTGCTGAATGTTTTTTATCAGGCTTCAAAAAAGTTTACTCTTTAGCTTCAGGTTACGGTTAGTTGAGCATATATCAGAGTTTTAAGTGCTTTGATTGAGTGTTTCTTGCTGAAATGCATCTCGTGAGCTGTTGTTGACATCTTGTCCTTCAGTTTTTGTGTCCAACAGATATTGTTTATCACATCTGTTAAAGGCATAATATGTAACACTAAAGAATAAAGATATTAAAGGAAACCTGTATAAAACTTCAATACATTACCTCGTCTGTGAACATGATTTCTGCCTGAGTCATGTCTGATAGCAATGGTGGTTGTTCCAAAATGAAAGCTATGATTCCCATGATACCATGCTTCTTCACAGCATCATCAAAGTCTGTCTTATGTTTTTGATTGAGAGACCTTAGTGGAAGAAGTTCCATATTGAGCATTCAGTCTTTTGTACCTAGAACTTCAACTGTCACCAACATTTTCTATAAAGAAAATTAAAAAAAAAAAACTTTTTTGGACCCTGAATGCCTGAAATAACTCCTCTTACTTCACTACACTATCAACCTTTATCTAAAAGCTTATCAAAAGCTTTGGAAAATGGATTTATGAACATTTTCTAAACTAAAGGCCTTTTCAGACTATCTGTGTTACTTTGACCAACCTTAACAAAATATGTAAGCTTCACTTTCACTCTGTTCTGTTTACCAAGGTTTCTGCAAAGTTTTAAATGTTCAGAAAATGCTTAATTTCAACCTTTATTTTTTTCAAGGTTCAACTCCTTGAAAAAAGCTTGATTTTCAATATAATCTCATGTTCCATTAACAGAAAATGAAATGAATGATCCTGTCATCGTATTTGTCCTTCATAGCAAGATAAGTCCTCCGTTTATTCATTAATCTCAAAATTACCAAACATTAAATAATCATGATCAAAACATGTAATCAAAGTCGATATTAACAGCTGGTAAAAGAAAGAGACAGTACTTACAACCATTAAAGATGTGGTGATAAAGGCTTTGAGAGTCTGAAACAGCTGTACAAACCTTGTTTTACCCATCAGCTTTGAAAGTACAGTTGCAACTAATGATTATTTACCTAGTTGATTAATCTGTTGATTATTTTGATTGGTTGTTTTGTCTATTAATGTCAGAAAAAAAAAGAAAAATGTCAACCACTATGTCCCAAAGCCCAAAATAACTTCCACAAATGTCTTGTTTTGTCCACAACACAAAAATATTCAGTTTACTGTCATAAAGGAGTAAAGAAACCAACAAATATTCATATTTAAGAGGCTGGAAGGAGCTAATTTCAACTACTCATTGCAGCTCTATCTGAAACTATCATCATATAATAATTTGATTCAGCTCATTTCCCGAGCTTTTCCACTGTGTCAGTTTGTTGGGAGGAAGGATGCACAGTATTAGACTTTAGCTGAATCCATCACCTTATCAGTTGCTGATGCAGAGATTATGTACTTTCAGCAGAGTCTCTGTTTATTGTGCTTACATATTAATTCTTTTGTTCCTTCTGTTCTGTCTCTCAGGTACCAGCCCACTGGACAGTCCTCGCAACTTCTCCCCAAACACGGCTGCACACTTCTCCTTTGTTCCTGCACGCAGGTGAGGCAAAAACTCTGATGTGCAGGTGTGCTTGAGGGTCATACCTGGAAAACAGAATCAGTGCATCTTGTAGGTAGAGCAGGATGAAAAAAAATCAGTACTGTAATATGGAGCTGAGTCACCAGATTTTTAATGTCGTCCCTCAAATCCGCTGTTTGTATTCCTCACACTGCAGTATCACGGTAGTAGTATTGAATCTTAAATATCATTAAACTGTTTCACATGACACACAAAACCTTTTTGTGAACAATCACAAAGCAAGGCAGCCTCATGAGTCTGCAGGTAGTTTTTGCATCACAAGCAGTTGGTGACTTCGCTGTTTAGCATGTTTAACAGTAGAGTTAAAAGTAATTTGAGGGAAATAAGAACAAAATAAAGCTCTATAATCAGACGGTAAGTGAAGAAATTGAGGGCAGAATGGATGAGCTGTGCTTCAGCTTTTAATGTCGATATTTTTTGAACGCTGTCAAGCGGCTCAGTGGCCTCGGCGCCTTGAGAGCCGGGCTGCCGCTGATGATAGTGTGTGAGCTGATGAGGAGGCAGATGATCACTCTGAGGCTGTCACTCAAACCAGGATTAATAAACCTCTTATCTGTCTGGGCTCTCTCCGCACAGATAGTAATTACTAAGAGGGAAGAGTGTGTGCACAGTGTGTGTTTCTTGTGTTTTTGTGCGTGTATGAGCATTTATGCGTGTATTGTACATGTGACAGATGCATGTATGTTCAGGCACGTGTGTGATTTTGAATCCAAGATAAAAAGACGTTCGTGTGAGCTCATAAAAGTTTGGTAAGATGTAAAGAAATTCTCAGCAAGCCTCCCACTTAAATCTTCATTAAGATGATGATGTTTCCATGGTAACACACTTCTCCTGTCAGACTGGACCCCTGGGCGATTTCCATGACAGCATCATCAAACACTGTATGGCATCCGTGCAGGCGTGCAGCAGCCAAAAAGAGCATTAATGTTGATTTGAATTGGAAATCCGTTTCTGTCCGATCACTGACCCCAGTGCTGCGGCTGCACAGCAGATGCCAGGACAGCAGTGACACCGTGTGGTGGAGGCTGATATGACAGATTGTTCATTTAACTCTCATCCTACCAACGTATTTAATAAGGGCTACTGACTGGGTCCCTGGGGATGCCAAGAATAAACTACTGTAAGACATACCTGTCATAAGAAAAATGTTAACTTATTTCATTTTAAATCATTATTACTCTACATTTGAAGAAAAAGAGATGATTATTTTAGTAAAGTTACCTTTTGTATATTATGTAAAATGAAAATAGACTGAACAAATGTGGACAGCTGTGTCTGTCTCTTTCAAAATAACTGATCGAGTGCCTCTACCTCCCCTGATAGCGTGTTACACTTTAAATTAGCACCCATGGCAAACATTGAACTCAATAAATAGTTCCACCCATTAAAATTGCATAGGCTGAATTAGGATGCTTTTGACTGGGATCCTCCAGGACCCCAATACATGATATCAGGAAAAAGCTTGAGGTGATGTTGTGCATCTTAAATTTGAATTTACATACCTATTTGAGGGAAATTTGAACTCAGTCTCCCTCCTGCAGCTGAAGTCTCGAGCGTAAAATGAGTTGTGAAGTTTTCCTGGAACCAACAGAGCCCCTTTGAATTATTTATTTTATTACTTGAGACCATGGACACACTTTGAACTGTAAGTTTGGGGGTTTACACATAAGAAAGAAATAGGAAATATAATGTGTACAATTGAGGATACACATAAATAAATAATCAAGATACAAGCAGGTGCATTTTCATATCCAAACTAATATACACAGTGAGGTATTGTCTCAAAAACTGAACTTAAAAAAAACCACAGCACCAGTAAACCAGACACAGATCCCATTTTTTATGCTATTCTTTATTCTATTATTATTTTGTATGTCCAGAGATGAGCCCTGAAGGCTTGTTGATAGACCTAAACTGTGGCATTTAATATGAGCCATAGCATATATGTTAAAAGACCGAAAGGTCTCAGTGTTCTTCTTTTAAGGCAGTGGTGGTGAGCTGTAAAAGCTCCTAACCTCTACTTCTTTGCCTGTCACTGCAGGCAACCATATTAGAGTTTTAGACCATAACCAGTGTTTTATGAAAATAATCACACAATCAGTTTACCATTTACATTTATTATTATCGAGCAAGGTATTATAATAAACTATTAGTTCAGTGTCATTATAGAAAGTTAAATCCCTATATGCATTTCTGGGTACAGCCGCTATGGTGTTCAGTGAGCCCCCTGAACCAACGCAAACTGTTCCTGTGTTCATGACCTGTTTTTTTTTTTTATAACATCAATAACATGAGGTGGGAACAGGCTTGGAGAATGTGTGTGTGAGACTGTGTCGCTGACAGCTGCTAACAGCTATAAAAAGAAAACCCCTGTCTTGTCTCCCTCACAGTCACGGACACAGGGCTGACAGGTAACCTCTCAGTTTTAACCCTCAATCTTTTTTCCTCCCTCTTCCTGCCGCCACCTTCCTGCCCTCCTCCCGTCCTGCATGGCTGAGCGCACACACACACACGCACACTGAGTGACTTCAACACGTTGCCCTGCAGGGTCTCCTCTTCTGCTGCCCAACACTCTGTACATAAATCAAGTTTAAACGTGGAACAATGTCTTCGACTGCTGTGACTGAGCCAAAAATAAAACTCTGATTAACTGGAGTCATGAGAATCACTGGGACCCAGATGTTCAGAGATGGGTCATAAAATAACGAGAAAGACTGCGTTCTGTGAGATTTGTGGCTGAAGATAATCCATATTTTTCAAATCACATAAAAAGACTAAAAAATAACAGGGAATGTATCTAACAAGGATTATATTATGTGATATGTCTTGTTCCTCTCTGCCATAGGGCTCTACTCTACTCTAACACATCAGTGAGCCGCACTGTTCCACTCCATGACATCAGCTGCAGTCCAGATCACATACTTAATCTTTTTAGTTTTACTTCCTACTGCAGCTGGCCTTACAAATGATGGGAGATACGATAAAATAAGATAAGGCACTGCATACTGCAAAATGTGACAGGATACAGTTGGACATTCTCATATTTGTATATTTATATTTTCATTTTTCTAGCATATAAATGGGAGGGATGCATGAAAACATGGTCACATCATTGATATCAGCTGATAAAGGCTTTAAAATAAAATATAAAGTTGTATTTGCCCAAAGTGAACATTTCTTCCAATATGACTGGCCAATGAGATGGTGCATTAATTATGCACAGGTTACATAAGTATGTCTGCAGCGTGAAGGTTTTTTGAAATGGGGAATATCAGAGTTGCTATTTGCAATTACTGTTCAGCGTCAGTCATGCTAGGAGGAGTCCAATCTTATTCCTTCAACACTACAAATTTAATTACCCATCTTAAAAGCCTTCGTCCAAATTCATTCTGACAAATTGGACAAGAAAAAAATCCATCAGCAGTAGTTGTCCTCTTTTGTCCAGTGAATGTGTGCATTTTGAAAAGCATTGTGTATGTTATGTCTGCATCTGCCAGTGGGCCACCACTACGAGGGAAGGCAGAAAAAATAGTTTAATCCCAGAAAGGACTTGATGTTGTCTGCAAGTAAGTGGAAAAAAATAAATGCAATCAGCCAAAATTAGTTGGGAGATATCTGCACATCGGATATCAGCAAAAATCCAGTATCATGCATCAGTATTAAATAGTATGGTAATGTTGGTATTGGAAGTCACCCATGTTGTAGTTTATATTGAATCAGTCATGCACCGTGCACACACTAGAGCATTAAATGTGGATTAATCTGCCACTGGAAATAGTCCTAAACAAATGTACTACTTCCCCCTGTTCGTTTGATAAAACTACAGAGAACAGCTGTTTAAGAATGAAACATTGAATTTGCAAGTGTATCAAGATTTACATCTTGAGTAGGAACCAATGGGCTTTAAGCTCAGAGCAACAGAGGGAGTCAGGTAGTCCTGAGAGAAGGACTAACACACTGTTGCTTCAGGTCTTCACGTGGGATTTGTCGACAATAACCAAAATACAGAATAACAGCCGGCTTACATTACATAAACCAAATCCAAAAAGGTGTCAACTCCCATCATGCTTCACTTCATTTCTGCAGAGTCTCAGTGGATTCTCCTCATGGCTTTGCCTGCTCCTTTGAGTCCATGTTATCCTTGTGTTTGCATTTTCCCTCCTTCAACTAAATTTTTTGCTGTATGTGATGGTGCTGCATCTCCTTCATATGGCTGCTATAGAATATGTATTTAAATATTAAAAGCTGAATGTTTGTTCTTCATGTATTCATCTTTTTTTTATCTCTATCTCTGTCTCTCCTCCAGGACGGACGGCAGGCGCTGGTCTCTGGCCTCTTTGCCTTCCTCTGGCTATGGCACCAACACTCCCAGCTCCACTGTCTCGGTAAATATCTTTATTATACTCTGTGTGTTTATGAAGATCTGTGTATCCTAGAAACCCAGGAATAGGAAAAGTTTTCTGCTCCCTCTGACTTCACTGCAAATCAACGAACCAACAAAACCTCCCCCCTCAGCTATGATTTAGTCCCGTGTTCTCCCCACCGTCCTCCCCTCTGATGCCCTCGAGTGTACTTCTGCTTCCTGGTCCGTTTCTCATCGATTTCCTTCCTTCATTCCCAGGGACATACCAACAGTCCCACTGGTCTAATCCCTCTCCTTCTCCTTTACCTTCTGCTGTTCCTTCATCTCCCGTCTTCATACCCTGGTGTGCAGTTCCTCTGTACCTGCCGCCTGTAGGATGAAACTCAGCATGATTCAAAAGCAGTGAGCTGAGTTAGCCAGCTGAGTGAGCTCTTACCTCGTACGTCCAGACTGCTAAGATCCTTGCTACCTCACTGTATTTACAGAACACCAGGACTTGTTTGATTCTTAGTGTTATGAAAAATAAATTACTTGAATAAAAGATGAAAAGGGCTTGGTGGTTTCCTTTGTGCAACCACTGTTTCAAAACCACTGTAATGGCTATTACAGTGTGTATTTTGGACTTGTGTTTGGTCCTTTAAATACTGTTGGAGCAGTGCTACCTATCCTAGACGTCTAAGGCTGGAGATATACCTGCTTTTTAACTACATGCTTGTGCGCGTGAAGTGTTCATTTCCGGGGACGTGCTCAACCAACAATCCAAACGAAAACAAGATAAATAAGGCAGCAATGATTCGCATGTGTACCCATTGTTAAAACCAAGTATATCTCTGGCCTAATAAAATTTAGCCCAGTTATAATGCAGATATTTGGCTGTGGTTCACTTTGAATTAACACGAAATCTTAGCTGTTAAGGCCAGATGAATCGAGGCACGAGTTATGCTTGTCATTTCGATGTGACTGTCATCATCTCACAGAGGGAGAGTGACACATCTGGAGTTATCATATTTAGCTCTTTGTGACGTGATCTTATAATTAGTGATTAGATTTTTGTCTCCAGTTACACAAACAACAAGACAGTGAGGGAAAAAGGCACACAGCCACAGATTCATACATAGTTGAAAGAGATGCATAGTTTCTGTTTTAAAGGGACAGTTAACCCCAAGATTTTTCCTCTGGCCTGTGGTGCCATTTATCCAGCTACTGTTTTAGCTTCTAACTGAATCTCTGTGATTTGAAGTTTAGTTTCTCTCCTGCGTTGTTGTTTGTATTTATAGATGGCTGCTTTTTTACTGTTTCATGGTCACTTTCAGCTGGATAACAAAACATGGAGAGACTTTTATTGTGAAGAATTTATGAGAAATGAAGTGTGGTTAACCAGCATTTACTGCGCGTATCAAGTCACACTTTTAAGCGGGTAGCCTAGATGCAAATCCCCACTGCGTTGGAGTTTGATGCTGAGTCAAACCAAGCCAGCACTTGTGTATGGAAAAGGGCCAGTGAGAGCAAACGTCTCCCAGTTGGTGCTCATAATGACAGAAAACAGACACAGTGGATAATAAAAACCAAAAGGGCAATGCTAAAGTGCAGCAATGGTGTCTTAGGCATTTTCAAGATATTGTTGATTGAAATGAAGTGTTTTTCTTCCAACTGCACAGATGCTTTATCCCAGTGCTCCACAGCACCATGCCTTTCTGCCAGAAAGAAACACTATCTGGATACAAGGCCTTAGATACTTCCAGGTCGTTTTACTCAATTATCCAAAGCAAAAATGACTATTTGACCGCAGCCCTAGACTCACCTAAATCCACCCTACACTAGCTCCAGTTCTGAATGTAACCTACGTTCCCCGCCCGCTCACCTGTCCTTACCTGGCCCTGGCCTGGCCCCAGTCTCCAGCCTCACCCCGCAGTAGCTCCAGTGCTGGTTGTAATCTGTGCTCCCTCTGTGCTCCTCCTCTCACAGTCCTCCTGTTCATCTCAGGAGAAGCTGCACCAGCTGCCCTTCCAGCCCACTCCGGACGAGCTGCACTTCCTCACCAAACACTTCAGCTCCGAGAGCATCACGGACGAGGAGGGACGCCGCTCCCCCGCCATGAGACCTCGCTCCCGCAGCCTCAGGTAGGAGACTCTCTGTCACAAGTTACACATCACAAACACCCACACAAACACTGTGGAGAGGCCTGTCTGTGTGTCTGCAGCAAGCAGCAACCCAAACAGCTGAACACTGAAGCTAGAGTCAAACAATGCTCCTTCTCTAATGGCCACTGACTGCTGGAACATGTGTATTCTGCATCATTAAAATTTGTTGTTTGACTGGAGTACAATATATTCACTTGCTTACATTGTTAGCACGAGGTATGGAAGCACACTTACAGATGCAGGTCTCCTCTGGCTCTGATGAGTGTTGTTAGGACGTCTCATTGTTTCCAAATCTGAGCAGTTGCTTTGGTGAGTGAAGTGATTTTAACACTAAGAAGCAAATCAAGCCAGTGCTTAGATCTTATTTGCTCCAAATGCAAACAACAACATCCGATATTAAAGTTATCATCCTGAAATTCTTGTTGCTTTGACTCATTTCCTGTACTGTGTGTAGGTGTCAGTCAGTCTTTCTCGTTCTGGCTGCAGCTTGTTCAGCCACCACGTCACTCCTGTTCTCGTTCTCTCTTCAGAGGCTTCCAGTGCATCACACCATTATTTTTTTTTTATCTCAGACCATACAGAGTTCCACTGACCCCTATTTGAGAGCCACTTCTTTACAAAATCAATTTTAAAATCTCAGTGTTTGTTTTAAAGGTTCTCAGTGGACTGATCCAGTCTTTCATATCAGACCTTTTAAATCTCTTCCAGGTCTCTGAGTTGTATTGATCCAAACCTGTTGGCTGTAGGCTGAGGCCAGCTGAATCATGGGACTGCTACCCCACATAAATATTAGGAATTAGGAATCCTCTCTCTAAGTAAACCTTTTATAACCTTTTTTTTTTAGTTAATCAAGGAAATAAGAGCTGAGGTGTCATAAACCTGATCTGTACTTTAAGCTCAACTTGATTGTTTGTTTGTGTGAGCCTTCAGAAAGGTCAGACTCGTCCCTCTGACAGGTCGGAGCGAGTAGCAAGTCCTCACTGTTTATATCAGTGACACTCACCTGTTCACCTGTGGATCCATCTGTCTGTCTGGTTTATTCATGCTGTCCATCTCCACCTCAGATGTCTTTTGTCTTTTCATGATTCTCCATATCTGGTTCTAACTGTCAAGATTTCAGCACTTCAACCTGTAAAATTTTCAGCTTGTCACTGCCTCTCTATGTCATCCCTCCATAAAATTTTCCTCATTTTAATCTTTTTTCTCACTCCGCGCCCACACTTGTTGTCTATCTCCCCTCCATCTCATGTCTCAGCAGCTCCTTCCTCGTCTTTATCTCGCTTTCTGTACAGACACATATTGAATTCTTTCATCCTCTGAGATGAAAGAAGGGGAGGCAGAGTTGCATGGTGTGTATCTGATTAGAGTCCCACTGTGTTTGTTGATTGATGTCAGGCTGTGTGTGTGTGTGTGTGTGTGTGTGTGTCATCTCAGGTAATCCACTGACTCCCGGTGTCCTCATATACAGGGTACACAGGGGGTCTTAAAAGTATTAAAAAGCATTGAATTTAATATTTAATCAAAATAAAGCAGGTGAAATATTGAATTTCATTTACAAACCTTTTTTGTCCATTTATATGATGACATCAGTTATTCGAGTCATATATAACTTTTAATGTATTTTTTGTTGTTTTTTTAATAACAGAAGGAATTTGATATGATTTTCATCTAATCTCTTTCTTTTTTGGAAAAAAAAAATCTGATTTCACCTGCTCAAATGCAAATTTTCTGGCAAACTGAATATCAATGGGTTGTAGGCAAAACAGGACATTTGAGGATTTCACCTTAGGAAACAGTGATCAACATTTTCCATCATTTTCTTAAATTTTATTGACCAAACAACAAAGCTATAGGTCGAGAAAAGAAAATCTACAGATTAATGGCTAAAGAAAGTAATCATTAGTTGCAGCTTTAATCCTAAGTGGAAGCAGAATCTGAAACACATGACTGAATGACTGTGAGACTTTGGCTGCTAGGGCTGAAAATCTTTCAAACGTGGGGCGATGAGACTCATGATTTTGGACTCCTAAAGGTGATTCAACCTGCCAGCAGCTCAGGGTGACTACAAGTCTGAGTTCTGTTTGGGACGACATGACCCCTTTCCCCAGTGCAGGCTGAAACTAATGACTATTTTTATTGTCAATTAATTGATTTGTTGCTTGGTCCATAAAATGTCAGAAAATTGTGAAAAATGTTGTTTCCCAAAGCCCAGGACGACGTCTTCAAATGTCTTGTTTTGTCCACAACCCAAAGATATTTAGTTAACTGTGATAAACAAGTAAAGAAACCAGAACATATTCACATTTAAGAAGTTGAAATGACTTTTTTTCTTAAAACAATTACTCAAACAGATTAATTGATCATCTCATTCACATCATTTCACCCATCAGCTTGAATTTATGATTTGCACTGTGCGATTCCTCGTGCATTCCCTTTTCAGAATATATGTTTGAGGAGCAATATTGGCTAAACAATATGAGAGAAACATTGCCAGTTAAATAACTGCCCAATTCCACCAGTATTTGTGCAAAAGATGAGCCATCATCAGTTCAGTCAACACAAGGAACTTGAGGTTAAATAAAATAGGATGTCATTTATTTAAAAGGCACCTATATCACAGATGTGTGCACAGCATCGTTCCTCTAACAGTGTGTAAAAGCTGCACCAAGGCAACTGCAGCAATACCAAAGAAATCACATGCAGGTATTAAAATAAAATGTTTTATTATTTGATATTAATGATTTTCCTTCATATCCTTCAAATGTTTGCCAGCATGGCCGTGAAGTTGGCATTAAATTAAATTCTAAGTGGTATTAAGAAGGTCTTAAAACATCTTCAGTTTATCTTGGACAGCCCTGGCCTGTATATAACCTCTCTTTCTCTCTGGGAAATAGAATTGGGAAACGTGAAAATGTAAAAGATGAAAGTTCATGCAGAGAGAGTGAAAACTTGGAGAATGAGCTGTTATAAAATGTTGCAGCTTTTATCATAAAACCTGACCAAACCACAGAGCTGTAATTATAGAGATGAAGTAGACTGTGAGCAAGTTATTTTACATGGAGGTGACTTTGAGAAGTGTTGTGGTTGTAGCCAGCGGTTACCCCCCTCATGTGCAGGGTGGATGAGCCTCAGTGGAGAGCCTGACATCATATTAGTCCACCAGCAGCGAGCGTCATTAAAAAGCTCTTAGTGAGAAGTCTGCAGACTGTCTGCGAGTCCAGATAAATAACCAACAGAGAGCTGAGGGGTGGACTGAGCATTAGGGTGCGGGTTCAATCAGCCAGTTCAGTTTGGGATCCATTCGCAAGTCGATAAAATACCCTAAAGAGGATCCTAATGTGAGGAAAATGTACTGCGAACTGAAGAGGAGGTTAAAGAAGAAATGAAGTGACTTATTGGACCCAGGAGGAGGAGAGTCTGTCTGTGTATGAGAGGGAGTGAAAAAATGAAAATGTGGTGCAGAGCATAATTATATGCTAATTTTATGACTCCGCTGTGAGTGATGACAGGCACCCGTTTTATCATTTAACAGTTTCTCTGTTCGTCTCTAACCCTTATTTTCGTCAATCCATTCCCCTCTCAGTTTTTTCTCCTCTTGTCCAGTTAAGTTTCTGCAGTGAATCTGACACCTCTCATCACTCCTCTGTCTGTCTGTCCACCTGCCCACCATCCACTCAGCCGTACGCTGGGAATGAACAAACCACATCTATCCATCATACCTGTGCCTCTGTTACAGCTCAGTTGCTGCACCTCATTGACTTTCTGTCTGGGAAACCACATATTGTATTCTATCATACATGTGCTCACATAATATATACAAAAGTGTCTCCTTTTCCTTGTGGTGTAACATTTTCTAGCTCCTATTTTCCATGATTTAAACTCCAAGGGATGACAGAAATTGTAGCAAAAAATCTTGGCAAGTAGGTAACAAGAAGTTGCAGTAAATTTTTTAGAGTTATAGCAGCAAAGTCACACACAGTAAATCACAAGGCAGACTGCATACGGACACTCAAATAAGTAAATAAGAAGTAAAGGAACAAAAAGTCTTTAACCGAAAACTGCTGATGGACTCAACAAATCACCTGTGGCTGATATATTCGTCCAGTCACCGGTTCCTAGAATAGAATTCCAGAGATACGTTTCAGGCGATTTACAAACTGTGTAACCCTTAGACAGTTTGTTCACAAAGAAGCCCTTATTTTTACTAGTGTCTACTCACTGTTAAGTGAAACTCAGTACTTCTTGCATAGATATTTCACATGAAGAGCTTTCCATTGTCACAAAGGAAGGCTTTAAGGCTTGAATATATCAAACTAATTTATTAACATTATACAACACAGGATTGCACGACATGAGTCGTAGTTCCTTCATACGACACACACACTTAATTAAATTCAAAATAGAACAGGATAAAAATTTAAAAAACGAAATAATAACATAAGATATACGGTTATTTACATATACATTTATACACCCAGGAAATAATTATATTGCACGTTTTTTAAATTTGCAACAGCTTGAATGTAAAGAGCAACAACATGATGGTGATGATAATATGGTTGAAATCTTCACATAAAAAGTTAAACATCTGGGAAACACTGACCATCAACTGTGACTGTGCACAAAGCATCATCAACGTAAAGACGGAGTCCTCCTCCCCTCATTCTGCCGGAGTCTTGCATTTTGTGTCATTTCAGCAGTAAAATGTGGCGCTGATTTCCCCTTGCTTGGCCCATTTTGTCAGTTTTGTTTTCCTGACTGGACATTCACCAGGAGCAGGTCAGCCAAGTTTGGTTGGTTACTGTGACTCTCCTCCTGTCCTCCTGTCTGCGGCGCTGTGTCCATCTCAGCAGCATTGATCTCACTGCTGGGCAGTGCCGTGAGAATTGTTTATCGTCTCAAGGTCTGCTGGTCTTTAATCCAAAACTTCATGCTTCTTTTTTAAATGCCGAGTGTATTTCTGTCATAGGTGATCCTTGTGTCATCAATACAATCCAAAAAAATAACATATTAAAGGGGAAAAGTCACAAAACTCGTAGGAGCCACCGTCTGCAGTATCTACATGAGCAGCTGTTGCCATAGCAGCATTACTGTTTTAGACAACACTTAGACATAGAGGAAGTGTTGAATGTGTATTAACAGCCAGTTGAGCAGATCAGAAAACAAGATGATGTCTTAAACGAGGCATATGCAACAAGAATAAAAGCCTGTCTCTAAAGTAAGGTCTGGTTCTTCCTCCAATATTTTAGAAATTTCAGAATTAAAATTATCTTCCTAAGTATAAGTTTTTTCCTCCTGTCTGACACTTTGTGGTTTCAGAAGATTTTTTAGTCTAATCATGAATTGAATCTCATCACGGGATGTTAAGGTTTCTGTGATGAACACACACACTCATGCTCTCTCACACACACACACACACACACACACGCGCACACCTCATCCCCGTTCTGCCGGGCTCTCTGTCACGGTCAATTAGGCCTCTCATTTCCCGAGTCACCGCCCGCCTCAGTTGTGAAGCATCAATGTTATTTTTCTCTCTCTCACACACACAGACCCCCTCCCCCTTACCTCTGTCTCCCACCCACCTCACCGTCACCATCTGATTCGCTGTCTCGTCTGATTTACTTCAATTACCGCCTCCACCAATGAGCTCTTTTGCATTTTGAGTGCCTTTTGTCATATGTGACATCATCACTTAGCTGCACCATCCAACAATGTTTTAATTATCTCATTTTTAAAACACCCTGGGGTTGAAACATTTTATGTTATATTCTGTTTCAGAAATATTTCCTCCCGTTCTCACAGTCCTAACTTTTGAACTCTCAGCCTCACATAAAAACAGAAGAACTCTCCCACAACTTCCTCCGAAGCCTCGCCTGCAAGGTCGTTTCTCAAAATAATGACAAAGACGTTTTTCGCAGGGATTGCTGTGGGGCGATTTTTATTTCCCATTACAGTAGAAATATAGCCGTGTTGTAATTAGCCTTTGTCTGGCTTTCCCGTGTTATTCATCCCGGGGATTTCACTTCGACCTCCACTGCAGCTCGCTCTGAACGGGAGCTTTATTTTAATAAAGGCTCAGGCTGCTCAGAGCCAGGAGCACGCAGGAAGAATAACACGGAGAGGAGAAGAAGAAGAAGATATTCTGTGAAAATTAAAGAATGTACATAACAGCCCCCGGCAGTGAATCCATCTCTGTCAAGGCTAACCTTTAATTACTGAGCCCGCTGGCAGAGCCGCCACGTCCTGATTGATTTTTCTTTTTCAACGCACGTGAACATGAAAGGAGAGTTTGAAAGTTGAAGGTGTTTGAGCTCAGGGTGATTGACGCACATCCATCATGGTTGAGTGTGTGTGTGTGTGTTTGTGTGAGGGCACACAGTTGAGGCTTGTTTAGAATAATACTAATATTGTGTTCATTCACTTCTTAATTTAAAAATGCTTCAACTGTGCTGTTACAACTCATCACTTCCTGCCAAATTTCACATTAAATGTTCAACAGAAAATCACAGATCGATAGTCGATAAAGCTTCTAAGATCTTGATTTTTGACATTTTGTTGCATCTTTTACATCCTTTTCATTTTCTCACATCTTTTTTGTTTTATGCAATTTTTGAATACATTATGTTGTTTTTCGTCTTGTTACATCTTTTTTTGTCTTTGATGCAAAAAGTGATGCAAAATAGAAATACAACGAATTTCCCTCAAATGCATTAAAAGCATCCACAAGCTTGTCCTCCTTCTCTCCTGTCCACGTCCTCGTCCTATTTTGTCCTCCTTGATTTGCAGACTTGAGATATGCTACCTTTTAATTTTTTTTGGAACATGCTCAGTAGATCTGGGATTCAGTACTCTACTGAGAATCCCAGTGTCAAAGCACAACTTCCTGTTTAAGTATACATTTTTAATAATAATCATCAGTAATGTGGATATAATGACCAAGGTGAATAATAGAACAGCTGCAACAGTCTGGTTAGTTCAGAAAATTAAATCACTTTAATATCACAATATCATTGTATTACCTAGCATCACAACAAAGCTGCTGAAACAAAAGAAAAATGGAGGCACAGTCATATAGTGTGTTTGGTGTGTGTGTGTGTGTGTGGTTACCTGTCAGCGTGTGTGTTGGCCTAATGATAAACAGCCTCCATGACGTTTAGCTCATATGTCACATTCAGGCTGCTCTCATTCCTATTAAGCTGGTAATTGGACTTTGAGCTGCCGATGGATGACTTAAGACATTACCTCATCGCTTTGGTCACGTGTATGTGTGTGCGCGCGTGTGTGTGTGTGTATGTACCGATGACTCATACAAACACATGTTAAGACATCTGGAGCCCCAAATTCAGATTTTTACCTCACCTGTCTTCCCCTTGTTTGTAAATCTCAGCCTCTCTAGGAATGTTTTTTAAATTATTTTTGTTATATTTTTTATATTTAGTTTTACTCATTATTATAAGATGCATTTCATTTTATTTTCACTTGAGCTCTTGAGCTCTTATGTTTTGGTCCTACATCAAGTAAAATTCTATGCAAGTTTCAACAACATGTGGCTTATTTAGTCCCTTAAAATGAAAAAGGAAAATGTACAAGTTGTGGTGAAATAATTCCTCCAGTTCTTAACACAGTTTCCTTTGTTTTAGTTTTTTAAGTACGAATGTCAGTATCCAGGAAAAACAAGACAGAATTAATATCAAGAAAACAAGGTTTTTAAAATACCAAAAACAATCTGACATTAGAAGACTGTAAGTTAAAATTTACCTCAAAAGTTCAAGTTCAAGTTTCTTTATTGTCCTTTGCTTACACATAACGAAATTTTGTTTGGTAGTTCTCGGCACACAGTTAAAATAAAAACACACAATACAAGTAATAATAATAAATAAACATAAATATGTGCAAGAGTCAGAGTCAAAATGATTTATTACAGCTGAAGAATGGAGATTATTTTCATGTTTCCCAAAGTGCAATTGCAATATTTAGAGAGAAATGTTTAAGATAAGATAAAATAATAAGATATGGTGAACTTTATTGACCTCACTCTGTGGAAATGTAGTTGTGGCAACAGCTCAAGGACCAAAACTGCAGGTAGAAAAGAGTGAGTTATAAATAGAAATACAATTAAACTATAACTATATATACAACTATATACACCTTTCATTTATAATGATGGATAATGTGCAGGACAATTGCACACACAGTGGAAGAAATGAATAATACAGCAGGTTAACAAAGGCTAAAATTGCTTAGAATGAAATTTCCCATGACACACACAGTGCCTCTCACCTGTCGTCATCGCCTATCCTCCTGAAATTGAGACATAGAAAGGTCAAGGATATTGCTGCTGTCGCTTTTTTGTCTTATTGTGCAGAGAGAGTTGAGGTGGGGGGTGGTGTATGATAGAATAAAAAAAGAGATGAATCCCAGGAGGAGGAAAATGGAGTCCAGTGAGTGAAAGACAGATGGATTGATATTCTGTTGGAGCTATGGACTGAAGGAGACATCACTGTCAGTCTGTCAGGTCATGAAACCCCCCGGAGAACTGATGGACGGACACTCGCTGCAGCGAGGCGGGCCTGTGGTTTATTACTGACAGCTACACACACACACATATACAGTGTGTGGGTCCTCTGGTCTCCAGAGGCGTTACCTTTGTGGCGTTCTCTGTGTGCAGCCATGTGAGTCCAGAGGTTGTCACGGTCTTGAGTTTACACTGCTGAGGACACACACACATGATGAAGACCCCGAGGTCCCGTTAGTGTGCGTGTGACCACCATCCAGTTTTTATTCCCTCTGTGCTCCGGTGACCCGACCAATCCTGTCTGTCACATCCAGTCTGCTCAGCGGTGTCTCTGCAGCTCAGGAACAGGCTGTGCTCGCTCCTCTGACGCCTGCTGCACACCGGAGGAATCTTAACTGGTTTTAAACCTGTGAGAGACCACATGCTTAATGACAGATTCAAACATTTTGACCACAAAAACTCAGACACCAGATGCTTCAGTCAAAACAGAGGACCACACACTCTGTGTTTATGCTAGACGATTTAAAAGTGGCGATTCCAGGAACATGCGATCCCACAGAAAGTTGCGTGATCAAATGGGACGGGGTTAAGTATCATCATCATAATTCCACAAGCTTGTCCTCCTTCTCTCCTGTCCACGTCCTCGGCGTCCGTTGGCAGCCATGTTTCTGTTCTACAAAAGCACACAACATCTGGTTGGTGTCTCTTTCCAGTCAGCTCACACTCACGTTTCTGTTAAATATTTAATTGCTGTTCCTTTAAAATTACTGCAGGAGTCTCAAGCTTTGATTCGCTTGGGGCCACTGATGGTATTGTCATCTCATAGGGAGGCCACTTACAAGTTCAAGTGCTGCAAGAAAATCACTTTTTTGTTTTCATTACTAACATGTTGTCATCATAAATGCAAACAGCAGTTTCTATACAGTTATATACACTGTGCAGACAGAACAAGTGCTCAACTTACAGTAAAGTAATATTTAAATTTTTAAAGCATCAGTGCTCAATAATCAATATGATAATACAGCTCTCTGAGAAGAGTTGCATCTTTTACCTTCTTGTTATGTAGGTAACATGAAATTTGATGCATCTGTCTCCACTGGTGGACTGAATTAGAAATACTGACAGAAAGGCTGGGTTATCTAAATATAACAGATAGTCCAGTTTGGGTCAAACTGACATATCAGCACATCATAAATCTTCCATAATTTCACTTTTGTATTTGTGTGTCTGTTCTGTTTCAGTCCTGGGCGCTCACCTATCTCCTTTGATCACGAGATCGTGATGATGAACCATGTGTACAAGGAGAGGTTCCCTAAGGTTCGTACTGCACACACACACTTACTGCACACACTACATTCACTGTGTGGACGTAGCAGACATGCAGAAGCAAAAGGGCCGGGTGAGTGTGCAGAGTACTGGACAGCAACACATGGAAACAAGTCACAGGTTGTCATAAGCATTCCAGTCTCTGCATCCAACCACAAGAGAAGAGTAAAATGTTGACTGTCTAGATTTAGACCAGTTTCCATCCCCAGTTGAAATCTGTCTAATCTAAGCCATTATAGCGTAGTGTAATGGCCTAGATGCCCCCCACATATGCAGTAGTTTGTAAAATATTCTTTTGCGGGTAATTAATTATTTAGTGTTAATATATGACATTGTCCTGTACACCTGCAGTTTTTGGTCATGTCTGTCTCTCTATTTGTCTGGCATGCGTGTACCTCTACTGTGACTCATCCTTGTCTCCCCCCCTCTGATTGCCTCCCCCTCTCCTCCCCTCATCCCCTCCCCTCAGGCGACGGCTCAAATGGAGGAGCGTCTGGCTGAGCTGCTCTCCTCCTCGGCCCCGGATAAGGTCTGCCCGCTGGCCGACGGGGTCCTGAGCTTCATCCACCATCAGCTGATAGAGCTGTCCAGAGACTGCCTGGAGAAAAGCAGAGAGGGCCTCATCACCTCCCGCTACTTCTACGAGCTCCAGGAGAGCCTGGAGAAGCTGCTGCAAGATGTAAGTGGAGCCACAGTTCATTCACTGTCCTGCAAAAAGCAACTTTTAGAAGGAAAATAATCTCTCAAACGTAAGACTAGAAAACACTATCCTACCTGTAAAATGTTAATTTGCTTGTAACTTGATTGTGGTCCTACTGCATTTCATGCTACAAAAAGTACTGTCTTCTCATAGAAAGTAAAAACATTAACCACATCAATCAATAAATTTAAGTTTTTCAATGCACCAAAGCGTCATTGAGGTTCAGCTAGGTCCTTTCATAGTTTCCTGTTAACATACTGTAGCCATTCGGGGCTTTTATTTTGAAAAACTAGCCTCATCCTGAGTTCCCTCTTGAGATACTGCTGTCCGGGGCTTTTATTTTGAAAAAGAACAAAATCCATCCCTAGTTTCCTGTTAAGACAGAGATACTCTACAGGGATTTTACTTTGAAAAACTTTAATTTACCATCTTTATTATTATTCTTAGTGGTTGTAAAAGTAGTAGTAGTAGTAGTAATATATTTTGCCATGCTAATCAGCAAATACACAAAATATACAACTGTTGGATATTTAAATTGGAATAATTTAAAGATGATTTAGATAGATGCCAAAGTCAGTTATTTTTGTTAAAATTATTTACCAGAACGTAAAAAGAACTCCTGATCACTCTGTCATCTACTCATTCTCCATTTTCTTCGGTGATTTATATTGATCTCTAGACAGCAGTAAATTGAGATTTCAGACACTTATGAATCAGCACCATTTTGCGTCATCACTTTACAGTCGCATGACTAATTTTCACATCTGTAGACAGAGCATTGCATTATGGTATTTCTAAGAAGTGTCTATGCTATGGGTACTTTTGATTTCATGCATATATTATAGATTAGAGCAAAGGACAATTTAAATGGTTAGGGGCAAAGTCAAGTCGAAGGGTTTATTGTAATATGCAATGTTAAAGTCAAGTTTTGCATCCCATTCTGAACACCATTAAACAATGACACGTTTTAAAATGAAGAAAATGTTTTTGAAATACAAGGAACATGTATAAAGATATTAAGATAGATAAAGAGGAAAGAACATAAATGAAGTAACAAGAACACATTGTACAGATACAATCTACAGAATCAAAAATCTGTGCAAAATCTATAAGCAGCTTAATGTATAAGCAATGTAGTACACCAGTTAGCAGATTTATTTATTTATTTATTTTCATCACAATTTCCTCATTATTTCCTTGAAATTAACTATGTAAGTGATAATTCATCTGCAGGTTCCTGGAAAGGATTATGCAAATTAGTAATTATGGGGAAAATGGAGACAGTGTTCAATTAGTACATTTCAAATTAATTCATTCCAATTAAATGCTAACATAAACCATTTTCACTCAGTGCCAGGTAGGTCAGCCGGACATATAAAAATGTCAGATTTGCAATTCAACAGATTTGAAGAACACTTTGAAAAGAATAATATTAATTTATTGTTTGCCTGCATAGGGAAAAAATTGCATAAACCAATGCTGCTCGGCACAGTTTTTATTTGCAATACCTCTCCCTATGGGCCTTACATATGCAATACATAAGAAGCTACAACAAAGTACAAAAGAGTACAAAACACAAACAGAACATTAAATACGTACATTAAAAACACAAAACTCAACAAGAAAATTCAGACAGAACAATATAGGACACAAACAATAACACATTATTGCAACAAAAACTATTTAAAAACTAATATTTTTGGAACAACTGTTTATAAACTCAGTACAAATGAATTATTGTCATAAACCTTTGTTTTTTATAAAACCTTGTACCAAACTCCACTGAAAATTCTCAGGATTTTACACATTTCCACTTTTTCTCTAATGACAAGTCAAATATCCACTTTTAAAAAAAGTCACACCTGGTCTTTGATGAAGACATCATGACGATGGCATCCTCTTGGTCACGCTCGGTTTACCGTGGAACAACTCACGGCGTGACGCGCTCCCTCGTTCACTCATCATGGTCGCAGCCTTCAGTGCTGTGTGATGTCATACGAAGACACAAAGACCGAAACGCAAACACCTAAAACTCTGTCAGCTCTCACACATTCCTTCACACTTTGATTGTTTATTGCTGATGAACGATGGTAGCGGCGTGGCACGATGGGACGATTTTGGACAGTTTTCGTGTATTTTTGTGTGTGTGAACATAGAAATATATTTACATGTGTGTGGCAGCGGTGACATCTCTATTAGCTCAGTTTTCCAGTGCCTTGGGGGCGACATTATGGCTCCCACCGGCCTCTTATTGACCTTCTGTTCTACTGGGACACACACACACACAAACTATCTCGCAATCATAGGCACACACACACATACTGTATATATGGAGGTGAGCACGCACGCACACGCACACACACACACACGCGTCCTCCCCGATTTTAATTTCACACTCCAGCAGTCACCGGGGGCTGACAGATGACTCTCCCAGACGAGCAGGAGGGGTGAAGAAGGCGCAGTCGGAGGGTTTTGGGATGGGCGGGGATTCGGGGGGATTCCTCTGCATCTGATTGGCCGGCGGGCTCACAGAGGGGAGGTGGGTGTACGTGCACGAAGCCTGTTCGAATGCTTTTGGAGGGTGTGAGGAACTGGACCTGAACACATCTGGAGAAGGTGCTGAAGCTGCAATGCGGGCTGGATGATGACATCACCAATTAGGCGCCATTAGGCTGTTTTGTTTTGCTTTTTTTTTTTTTTTCTTTGGCGGGTGGCCAAGTGCGGCAGCAGCAGGTGGAGCAGACCCACAGAGGAGAGGAGAGGATGAGGCCGTGAGCAGGTGGACAGAGGTGTGAAAATAGCCTCCCTGCCTGCGCTGTTTATGGAAATCCCTCATTTTTTGGTGGAAACATGTCTCGCGTATCGTGGCAGAGGAGGCTGGAGGAGGAAGAGGAGAAGGTCTTGCTGGAGGAGGTGATGAGGAGGAGCGAGTGGAAGGTGTTCACTCACAGCTGGGAGGAGGAGGAGGAGGAGGGAGACGCAGACTTTACAGTTGAGTCAATTTCGGTTTGATTCAGTCGACCTTTATTGGCACACTGACGATGACAAAGATGAAGATCTTCAGATTGAAACATGTTAACCTTTGAGGCTGTTAAAGGAATAGTTAACAGTTTATCAACTCGCTCTAACTTTAGAATTACTTTCTGCTTGTTCACTGTTTTTGGTGGTTTGTAACTTTCTTTCACAGTCAGGCCAAATAACTCAGGGAGTGTTTAATATTGTTATTTCATTATAATTGTCTTGAAAGTAGGGCTGCAGCTGACAATTATTTTCATTATCAATTAGAGCTGCAACAATTAATTAATTGTCAACTACTAAATTTACAGCCTCCTATTTTGATAATCAACTAATTTGTTTGAGTTGTTTTTTTAAGAAGAAAATGTCCTGTTTATTCTTCGTTCTCAAAGGTGAATATTTCCTGGTCTCTTTACTCCTCTGTGACAGAAAAGTGAATATCTTTGGCTTGTGGACAGAACAAGACATTTGAGGACGTCATCTCAGGCTTTGGGAAACACTGATGAACATTTTCACCATTTTCTGACTTTATGGATGGATTAATTTATAAAATCTAAAAAAAAATTGATTATCAGAAAACTCCAAAGCCCAAAGTCACATCTTCAGATTGCTTCTTTTGTCCACCGACAGTCCAAAACCCAAAGAATCTTCATTTATGATCAAAAATGAGACAGAGAAGCAGCAAATAGTTCAAGAAACTGCAACCAGCAAATGTTTGACATTTGATTATCAAAATAATTGGCAAATAATTTTCCTCTGATCTTCCGATGAACTAATCGATTAATCGACAAATCTTTTCAGCTCTGCGTAAAACAAAACAGCTCTGTTTGTTGGGGCCTGTTCTGTAAGAGGTGTTAATGATTTTTAAAATATTAAAAAAAAAATAATTGAGCATGTTCCAGAGGTCAATGACAAATTCATTATTTATTAAACCGTCTTCAGTTAATCAGTTAACTGCTGTGGGTGTTTTTTTGTCTGTAGCTTGTTAATAATTCAGACTTTTTAATGAGTCATCAGGCCATTTTTACTGGTGATAAGACACTGTGATAGACTGTGTTTTGAGTCAGTTAATTAAGTACCAAAGGGGCAATACGCTTTTTAGAAAACACTTAAAATTCATACTGCACTTGTCTAGTATGTTTCTTTCAGTGCCTCTAGATGTTCTGGATGCCCATAATTAGTTTTTCCTTGTAAGGACTGGTGAATGGTGCCCTCACTGCTCTGCTGTGTGAGTTTGGTTGAACGATATCTGACTTTAAGAGCCGTTGGATATCCAGATGTTTTAGTTGTCAGTTCAATTTGCCTGGAGTGTCAGCAAAACCCCTCAGTATCTGGACAGTGATCTAATTTATTTTCTTATATGCTGGTGTTGTTCACTTTAAAGGTTCACTTCACCCAAATCATAAAAAAAAAATTTGCTTTCCACTTGTGTTTTCTAACTATGAAGACAATGGTAATACGGAGTTTTCTTCGTTGTAAATTTTGGACTTGAATCTTAGAGCAAGTAATGATTTTTCTTCTTGCAGGTTTATGACTTTTTAATCATGGAGAATATTTTTTCTTTTCAATTTAAATTTTTCCTTTTGAATTTAAAACTTTAATCTCAGAAAATATCCTTTTTTTATATATATATATAATAAATGTGGGACTAATTTCATAATATCTGAGTTTCTTCTCCCAAATGTATGACTTTATAATCTCATATAATCTCAGAGAATATCCACGTTTTTTCCATAAATGTGGGATGTTAATTTCTGAATTTTTTCCTTTGAATATTATCCCTCTTGCCCACCTCCATAATTTTATATGTAACTTTATTTTACGTACTTCAAAAAAAACCATTGTACTTCAGAGAACAACCAGAGATTTTAAAGGAATAGCTCCCTGTTCATTGGTATTAACAGTAAAAATATCAACAAATTTAATTTTCTGAGGTTTTGAAATATCAGTCTGCCTTCTCAATTCAATGGAATTGACTGGAATTTCTTTTTGGGCGTTGAAATAATTCAAAAAGCAGCTTTTTAACAAACGATGTCAAGGATTTTGGTGAACTGACTCTCCAAAGAAAATCTTGTTTCTTTGGTTTCCTGCATTTGAGGTCTTGACCCATAAAGTTTTCTATTTTGAAATATCTGTAAAACAATTTTCACACCGTTTCCTCACTATCAGTTTATGTGTGTTATAATATCAGGTGTGTGAGAGTAAAACCAGTTTTCATCCGTCCACTTCTCATGCTCTTTATAGGTCTCAGTCCTTTGCCTTTGTCCTGCTTACTTATCCATTCCTTTATTCATCCATCCGTTTCTTTCTCTCCTCATGTCATGACCCCATTACAGAGCTCGCAGGAGGCCGACTCACCTCTCCTCCTCCTGTCCTCCTCCTCTGCTCCTGCTCTCGCCTTTTATCTCTCCTCCACCTTTACCCCTCTCCTTCTTCTTCTCTCTTTTCTCCACTGCTCGTCCTCTCCCTCATCCATCCCTGTCATGCGGCCTCTGTGACCTGCCTGGCGGTCACTATGGCAACCTGCATCCAGGCCATCCTCTGCTGGAACCCCTGGGAGACCCTGTTAGACCCCTGTGGGTCACCTTAGGGCAGAGGAGAGGCAAAGTGCTAACTCAGCTCTGGTGATCTGTCACTCTGAACCTTCATCGTGTTCATCACAGCTCAGATACAGCTGCAAACATCTGGCTTTAATTGGCTTTCAGTTGAACTCAGGTTGAAACATCACCTGTCCTGAGAGAGCGATGACTTGCTCCCTAATAGGCTGTACAATAGGTGACGTCACCTCTGTCCTGTTCATTTGTAAGGAAACGAGTTACCTGCCTGCCGCCCTGATCTCCTGGAGCGTCATGCATGTTCACATGGCGTTGTGAAATAATGAGTGCAAATAGTTACATTTTTGAGCAACTCCAACTGAGCAGACAAGGACAAATTTTCATGTGGATGTACAATAAAGTGTTATTTTATCTTTTAACAGTCATAGTTTACAGTAGCGCTCCCACCAATACTGGATACCTGGACCTGATGCTGATATTAGGGAGTAAAAACCATTCAGATATACACGATGTATTCTTCTTTATATATACACACATTTTTTGCAATAATCCTCAAATGTGGTTATCAAACACTTGTGACAAAAATATGATGTTTTTACAGTTTAATAATAAGCTATCAGGGCACTGAAACAATAAATGCCACTGGGAATTTAATAATTAGAAATATTTACAGTATACATTAAAAAAACACAAATAGAACAAAACATTAATAACATATAATAAATAGATGATATATATTAAACTTGAATTAAGAAAAATGGATCAAATATACAAAAAATACAAAAAAAAAATGTTACCTATATAAACATTAAAAAAGAATAAAAAAACAAAAACAATCTGCATTATATTTTGTAAAAAAAAAAAAAGACTTGATATTGGATAACATACTGATATATCTGCAACACACTAATATATACAGATACAGATGTATCCATCTGGTTCTAGTTTATAGTGACTGACCAATGAAATAACTGCTTCCTGCTGAAGAATTAATGTAACAATGAACATAAATGGAGAAAATTATTTTCTACTTCTACGTGGTTTGGACCTTAACCCATTTATTTTGACTGTGTCTTTATAATGGAACGGTTACACATTAAGTTATAAAAAGTTATTTATTCAACAGAGCATGTGATCACAGCTCTTGCTGATTTTTTTTTGTCTTACTTCCTACTTTGTATGAAACCCAGAAAATTTCACTGTGACCTTTGTTGTCCAAATATTAGTCCATTAGAGTGGAAATAATTAAAAAGACGATCTGTCAAAATGCACTTCACTTTCACTTTACTTCACTCTTCTTTTTTTAACGACCAAAAATATTTTGTACGACCACTTCAGAGTTTACCAGGAAAACACTTCATACCAGAGCTCAACTGATGCTGGATGTTTCATGTTGATATGAGTGGGAAACTGTGTGAAAATAAACTTTGCTTTTAGAGGACAATTAAACAATAAAAATGTAGCTTTTTAAAATATTTCCAATGTCCACCATAACTCAAATTAACAGGCTTAACTTAACTACATCGATAGACAACTGACACTTATAAACAGCTGATCAACTTACTTGCTTGTCATTGTCAATTTGCAATGTTGAGCGCATCTTGCACTCCTGCAGCTTGCCTGAGCTTCTTCGAGTCTGGGGAGGAGAAGGCAGGGAGAAATAACTTGCTTCAACCTTAGATTGTATATTAAATAGGATATTTAATAAACAGTTTGTGGCTCCAGCTCTCTATTTGGACACTCGTATTCATTTTTGCACGTGCAGTTGCTCCATATCGTTCTTTTAATAATTAAAATAAACAAAAACTAAAAGAATCTACAGATGACGTGTTACAGTAACAGTACACACATGTATACAAGCTCTTAAAGCACATTTTCTATACTATAGTGTACCCAACAGGGAATCTTTTTCACATTAGACTTGCAGTGTGAATATACAGTCTGTCACACACACACACACACACACACACACACACACACACACACACACACACACACACTCTGACTGGTTAATTAGCCGCTGCACAGTGGGAGTGTGTCCCTCAGCTGTCCATTATTCACCGATCACTGGCCTGTACAGTCACCTCACACGCACATTCAGCCTCCCTCGCACTTACATATACACACACTAATACATATTTAGCGTGCACATACAGTGTATAGATGCCCCCGCCTCCTCCCCTCCAGGCTTCATTACATTTATAAATAATTCAGGGGGGCTTTGGACCCCCGGGCCTCCTGCGTCTGTCAGCACGGCTCTGTTAGACTAACAGCAACGAGCTGCCCGGGCTTTGTTTATGAACCACTGCCTCCTCCTTGTTAGCCTGTCTGACACATTCATACAGTACATACATTATAAATACATACATACATAATAATACACACACATGCACGCATCACCCCCCTGAGAATGAAACATGTTTTACAGTGGGTGGTTTGTAATTGTTACAGCTTCCACTTTGCACCCACACACACCCAAACACACACACACACACACACACTTTACTTCCAGCCCATTTCTTTCCGGGGATCAGTGTTTGCTCCAGATGCGTCTCCAGTCAGTTACAGTGGATTGCTGGGTAAATTGCTCTGTCTCCATACTGACAGACATTTCACGGTGGATATCAGGGAGCGAGGCGGAGGTCCTTCTGATTTAGATTACCTCTCGGGTGTCACCGCAGGAAGGACACCGCCGTCTGTTTGTCCTCAAAATGCTCGTTCTGCTTTGTTTGTGAAGGACAAACAATACAAGACACGTTCCCTGCACAGATTCAAGGTCACAGAAGATTTCACCGTGATGAATTATTAAAAATATAATTAAAAAATGATGAAGAGGTATTATCATGAGGGATCAGTCATCTCCCAGAGAGATTAGATGCATTAAAGCCTAATTTATTAGTTTCATGTTGAGTGAAAATCTTTTCTCTCTGAAGAATTCTAACATTTGAAAATAAAGACTGAAACTAAAGGTGAAATTTTGTCATTTTTGTGTGTCCAGGCTCACGAGCGCTCAGAGAGTGTGGAGGTTACCTTCGTCACACAACTCGTCAAGAAGCTGATGATCATCATCGCCCGGCCAGCGCGTCTGCTGGAGTGTCTGGTGAGAAAAATACTGTAACGGTAGTTGTCCTTTATATGACAACAACTGATTTGACGATTTTTATCGAACAAGTGATGTTCAGAATACTGTTTATTTATTACTTTAATTTCAGAGACAAACACATTAATTTAGGATAGTGTTAGAAGTTACTAACATTTACTCAAGTTCTTTACTTTAAGAGGAACTCTCCTACTGTGTGTGTTTAAGTAGTAAGAAACCCTCAGTGTCTCGAGAGGAATCTGTGTGAAGTCTAATAAATGTCCTCATGTGATGTCACTTGAGTCAACATCTATTGAAACTGAGGACTACAAGAAAATACTGACGTAACAGACTGTACTGTACTGTCAGGACTGCTCCTCATCTCTGCTGCAAGCTACATAAGAGACTACTGGCATAACACACCCAAATCTCTGACTGAACTGTCACTGGTCAGGCTGGATTATGGGTAATCATGGGGGTGGCAGATTTTGACAAGGAAGAAGAATGCTTGGAATAAAAAAAGATGATATCTCAGGTTCTAGTGCATTGATTTTAAACAAATAGTTTAGGTCTTTTGAGGTGTGGTTGTATGAGGTATGACACACCCCCAGTTTGGAGAAGCAGCAGGAGTACCGGTGTAAGAACCTAAGTAATGTACTTCTGTGGACAGGGTCAGCAGCAAAATGTATTTTAGATGCCTAAAAAAGTCAATAGCAACAGCCTTTTCTGACAGGGTAACTGCCATTGTATAAGATGAAGCAACCAGACTCCTTTGTCAAAAACAGTGATTTAAGTTGTTGGTCTGCTGCTGTCTGTGTGAATCAGAACCAACCTTTTAAAACACGGCCAATCTCCATCTGTTGTCAGAAATACACTGACTATGGATAAGTACCTCATACAACCATACCTCTGTCCTTCGTGAGTCAGACTTTGAAGGATTACAGCACTAGTGAAGTGGAGTGCTCTGACAGGTTGGAGGCACTTTTACTTTACTGAAGTATTTCCATTTTCTGCCACTTTATAAATCCTCTGCTACATTACAGTGGGAAATATTCTCATTTTTGCTGCACTACATTTATCTGTCAGGTGGAGCTGATAATACAAAAAACATTTAATCATCATATAAACTATGATGCATTGTTACATATTAAACTACCAGCAGTATAAAGCAGTTAAAAAGCCACAATGATGCATCAGTAGCAAAAATCCAATGACAATAATGCAGTGATATATACATAATAATACTCACAAGAGCCATTTTTCTGACAATACTTTTAAGTAAAATGCAGAATGTGTGAGAATAGTTTTACATACTTGTAGTGCTACTTTTTTATATGAATACTCTTTCCAAGGTAAATATAAGAAAAAGAATAGAATTAATGGACACCCTGCATCCAATCAGAATCAAGTATTCACCCAGACCGTGGTTTAAAGAGACATAAAGGCAGCACATAAAAGCACACATGACGGCTAATTTTAAAAGTACAAACCAAACATTGACATGGCAGGAAAATAAATATATATATTATGTTACAAGCAAGTCCAAGAAGCACATATCCCACATAGAAAAACATGCACATGAGCCTTATGTTAGATGTATGTGTTCGCATATTTTCATCATATGTCATATTGATTTAATAGAGACAATAGTCCTGTTTTCTAACATGTTATAATCAGTCTCGTTCTGGCTGGCTGTCCTCAGCAGTTACACAGAGTGGTTTTTGCATTTTAATCATACTGCTGTACATTGGTGTAAACAAGTCTGTTTGAAAGATTACCGTGAAAAATATGACCAGTGTTAACTGGAGAAGCTTCTTCATATTGTACCGCTCAACTCCACGCACGTTTAATAAACTATTTAGAGCTTCCTGCTCCCCAGCGTGGAATTACTCAACCCCAGCAATTCATTTATGGACTTCCTCTGAGAATTTTAAATCAGTCTAATGTATACACACACACACACACACACACACACACACACAAACACCTCTCAGCTGGTGGGGCAGGGTTTTATATATGAATTGCAGAGGCACTTTCTCCATCCTTCACACTGAGCTCCCTCAGCTGAGATGGTCCACATTTGGGGTCAAACAGGTGAATCCAACTGTGTGCGAATCCAGAAATGAGATGAGACAGAAAAGATAAAGAAAGACTGAAAAAAACGTGTAGAAGACAGAGGGGTAATTGGTGGAGTGGTAGAGGGTGAGGAGAAGGAGGGGGAGGGACGAAGTGGAGGCTGCCCTGATGCTCACATCGGTGGTTTTGACTAATCACATGCAGCTGAAGCTGTGACACCATACAGGATGGGTTTTTATAAATGGAAGCACACAGATAGAAGAGGGGGCAGGGAGTGTGTGTGTGTTTACACGTACTGTATACTGTAAATTCGGTGTGTGTGTGTGTGTGTGTGTGTGTGTGTGTGTTACGAAAGTGGGGGTGTAACAGCAGTGGTGTTTGTGTCTTTGTCAGAGGACACAGGAGTTAAATTGCAGTGTACAGGAACAAAAACCTCAGTCCTCCCCTCATTTTGTCGTCTCCCTTGACTCGCAAACAGGACTGCAGTCAGGACCATTCAGCTCAAATCTAAAACTGAATCTAAAGACTGGAAATAAGACAAGACCAAACTTGAAACCAGCATTCACTAAGTTTTTTAGTTTTTTTTTTTTCTTTTTATTCAAGTATCAGCTCTCTTAAAACATCATTCACTCAGTTTGATCAGTCAGATTAATTGCTTCAGTCATTTTTGGGCAAAAATATCAAACATTTGTTGGTTTTCTTTGCAACTTACAGTAAATAAGGGGTCTTTGAATTGGACTATCAGTTGAACAAAGAAGCAATTTTAGGGCTGAATGAATCAAATTAAAAAACAAATTTGACAGAAAGTTAAAGCCAGTGTAGCAACTGAACTACTTACATTTTATTTTATTTTCAGATAGAAATAAATGGCTTTCAAACAGCAGCGCCAACAAGTGAAGCAAAACTTTCAGGACATTAATATACTTTTTGTAAATATTAATCATTGCTGGTGTTTGCGTGGCTCTCCTCCCCTCTCCCCCTCTCTCCCTTCACTCCATCCCTGTCTCCCTCCTTTGCAGGAGTTTGATCCCGAGGAGTTTTATCATTTGTTGGAAGCAGCAGAGGGCCATGCCAAGGAGGGTCAAGGCATCAAATCTGACATCCCCCGATACATCATCAGCCAGCTGGGCCTCACCAGGGACCCCCTGGAGGGTAACAACCAACTCACAGTCACCATTTAGTTTTATTTTATTTGTGTATAGTCAGATCATGCTGAAAATATTTTTTCTCTGTCACTTTATTTCCCTGATACCTCCTCTGCTGCCTTGGTTTATAATTAATACTTGTGTCTCTGTAGAAATGGCCCAGCTGAGCAGCTATGACAGCGGGAACCCAGAAACCCCAGAGACTGATGACTCCGTGGATGTGAGTACATAATCATATCATTATCATGTTTAATAGGTGTCATGTCTGTCAGCATGAGCTAAATAAAACATTGTCTCTGCAAAGGAAATTATATAAAGCCTGAGATTTTCTTAATTAACATTCAGTTCAGCCATTTATAGTTTTTTTTCAAATAGATTTTCATATATATTATCTCCAAAAAGTTAGTTCTTTATCTTTAAAGCAAAAAGTATCAGCCTTAGTTAGTGCATAAAGAAATAATTATTTGCATCTCTTTGATTATAAACATCGTGTCTGTGTGTTTCAGAGTCGAGGCACCACAGTCCCAGCAGCTCCACCCCAGACTAAAACCAAAACACCTCGAGAGGAAGACTTTGAAAACATCAAGCTCATCAGTAACGGAGCCTACGGGTAAAACAGCATAAGATTTACTTTGATATTCTAATATTAATACACAGTTTCTGCATTACAAAAGATTGAATGGATATATGTTATGACTGAATGTCTTTCTCCCTTTACAGTGCTGTGTTTCTGGTGCGTCACAAGGAGACGCGGCAGCGTTTTGCCATGAAGAAGATCAACAAGCAGAACCTGATCCTGAGGAACCAGATCCAACAGGCCTTCGTGGAGCGAGACATCCTGACGTTCGCTGAGAACCCGTTCGTCGTCTCCATGTTCTGTTCTTTTGAGACCAGGAGGCACCTCTGCATGGTGATGGAGTATGTGGAGGGTAAGATTATTAATTATAGTTAAGGTTTATTAAGATTCACAGAAGTAGAGGTGTTGTGTTTAATGTTGTTGACCGTCCTCTGCAGGGGGAGACTGCGCTACGCTGCTGAAGAATATCGGAGCGTTGCCGGTCGATATGGCTCGTATGTACTTTGCAGAGACTGTCCTTGCATTAGAATATCTTCACAACTATGGCATCGTACACAGAGACCTCAAACCTGACAAGTAAGACACAAACACACACACAGTTATATTTTCCTGATATAGTCATAACATTACTTAACATTCAGCACATTAATACAAATGGATGTGTTGTCTAATTATTTCATACACCAACATTAATTTTTCCTGATAATGATGATTTGTTTGATAATTATCTTTATTGAAAAATTGTGTCAAAAACTAATCCAGTATTTGGACTTGAACCTTCCATCTTCTTCTCTGCAGTCTTCTCATCACTTCCATGGGACACATTAAGCTGACAGACTTCGGTCTCTCTAAGATCGGTTTGATGAGTTTGACTACAAACTTGTATGAAGGACACATAGAGAAAGACACCAGAGAGTTCCTCGATAAACAGGTACCAGCTCACCTCTTTACCTTCAACCAAGATTTTTCTCTCTTTTTGTGCCCAAAATGATGATTTTTTTTTTTTTCATTTTTCTGTTGCTATGTAATAAAATGTCATAAGATGTCAAAAGTGCACAGTTGCAGTTGTTTAAAGAAGTTACTGATATTTATAAAACATCTACAGGCATTTCTTTTAGCTGCTAGCCCGTGCTGTCAGCTTTCTTGAAAATCAAATGCACCTCTGTACCTTTTTCCCTCCCAAGCTGATTTTCTGCCTGTTGATGCCTCCTCAGGTGTGCGGCACTCCAGAGTACATCGCCCCAGAGGTGATCCTGCGTCAGGGCTACGGGAAGCCAGTGGACTGGTGGGCGATGGGAGTCATCCTGTATGAGTTCCTGGTGGGCTGCGCCCCCTTCTTCGGAGACACACCGGAGGAGCTGTTCGGTCAGGTCATCAGTGGTGAGTAGAAGTGCTGAGAGACTACAACTGCAATTGAACACCAGTTCTGCTTTTCCACATATTTCTGTAGATTCATCTGTTATTGCAGTCAGCCCATATGGACTTATTGGGTCACTTTTAATGTTGTTATTGTCATACACAATACAACATCCGTGTGTATCATAAAAATGTGGAATATCTGGTAACTTTTGATGAAAACCTCAAAAAAAGCTACTGTGTGCAGAAGACACTGACATCATTAGACAGCAGGAAAAAGTCTCAGGCAGGTTAATATGTTCATACAGCAGGGATCAAATGCTTAAAAATGAATGTTGTCCAGTTCCTGTGCTTCAATGAAGGTGTTATTACCGCCTGTCTGAATGTTTAATGTTTGAGCCCGAGGGTCCGGGCTGAGAGATGAGCAGACAGCAGATAAAATGATCAGAAATGGTCAGATAGAGACATTCCTTACATCACAGACTCGACTCATGAGGAATAAAATCAATTGTGATTTCTCTCCTGCATTCGTTTCTCCTTTGAATTCTCTTTGATGAAAGGGCAAGTCAATGATCATAAACCTGTATTGATCCATGCATGTCTCTTTTATGACTGTCTGACTCTGCCTCTCCACATTGATGCACTGTGGTGATAAAGAACGGAGGGCCTCCTTGTGCCTTGGATGTGCTTTTTAATGTATTTTTATCCTCCTGCACAGTGTTTGTCATCAAGGCGCAGATGTGGGACCAACAAACGGAAACTGTTGCACGATTAACCTAAACAGAAACTACATATTAATGAGACAGTGGAAACAAACGTGTGCAAACATATCTGCTACTTAAAGGATAATTCTGGTTTATTACAACTTGGGTCTTATTATTGAAGTTTTCTAACAGTTGCAGCAACATCGTATGGTACAAGTATAGAAGAGTCAAGGAAAAGGGGAAACATGGTTGTTTTTCAGTTGGGCTTACAAAAGTCAGAGAACCAGACATTTATTGGATCACTTCATGTTTGTTTTCTCACCAGTGAAGAAAGCTACAGTGTTTGCTGTGACACCAAAGATCAACGTGTTTTCTGCTGTTTGTGTGTTTGTTTTGTTAGATGAGATCATCTGGCCAGAGGAGGATGAAGCTCTGCCTCAGGAGGCTCAGGACCTCATCTCCAAACTACTGAGACAAAATCCTCTGGAGAGACTGGGCACAGGTAAAGTTTGTTTTTTGTTTTGTTTTTTTGTATTTTTTTCCCAGGAACCTGTTTGTCTTTGTTCACTTTTTTTTTGCTGCCCTTGTGTGTTAGTTTGTTCTGTGTTCCCTCAGTTCTCTGTCAGGATGGTTCTGCTGTCTTGTCAGTTTTTCTTTGGATTTTTTTTTATGCTACACATACGAAGGTGCAGACCAAGTGTTTTGCCCAGAGCTGGTCAAATTTGATACTGTACTTGCTGTTGTCTGTTCTCATCTGTCTCATGCTGTTTCCTCCTTCTCTGTTCCTTCTCGTTTCATCCTAACAAAACCCCCCCTTCTCCGTCTATCCTTCATCTCCACAGGTAGCGCCTTTGAGGTGAAGCAGCACCCTTTCTTCACAGAGCTGGACTGGAACAGCCTGTTGAGGCAGAAGGCCGAGTTCATTCCACAGCTGGAGTCTGAGGACGACACCAGCTACTTTGACAGTACGTCTCTCTCTGATCGCTTCATTCAAATCCCTCTGAAAGTCATCGACATACAACAGCCTGATCACCGTGTGTTTCTCTCTCAGCTCGGTCTGATCGGTACCACCACATTGATTCTGAAGAAGAGGACGACACCAATGACGATGAACACGTGGAGATTCGACAGTTCTCCTCCTGCTCACCTCGCTTCAGCAAGGTACGTGAAAATACGTCCTTATGCATGTCAGACATGAAAATAATACACCGATGACATTGAATCAACTTTGAAATAAATGAAGCAGTTTCTGAGATGTGAGCTTTTGAAAATGTAGCTTTAAAGATAAGTATTTTTTTTTATTGTTAATCAGTTATATAATCTGTAAAACTATGCCTATAAAACTTTGTAGAGATTTTAATAATGTTCTAGTGCACTAGTCATTTAATGCACTAGTTCATGAAAAACTGCACAAACTTGAGTGAAACAAATCTATATCCCAAAGTCTGTCACTATTTGTATTTTTGAAACAGATTCAAATCCAAATGCAGATGTGGATGTTTTCTTGGTTGTTTTAGTTTAAAATTTAAAAATGATTGACTGGGGTTTTAATAGTGTATTTATAGTTCATCAGTAGTTCTTGCTGTGTGCTTGAGAACAATAAGATGAGATTAGAACTGCAACGATTATCTGCAATTATCAATCAATAATAAATTAATCTCCAACTATTTTGATAATGGATTACTGTTTTTGAGTAATTGTTTAAGGAAAAAAAGTCAAAATTCTCTGACTCATCTTCTTAAACTGAATATCTTTGGGTTGTGGGCAAAATAAGACATTTGAGGGCATCATCTCAGTCTTTGGAAAAAGCTGATTGACATTTTTCACCATTGTTTATTAATAGGAGCTTAATCCACAATGAAAATTATCATTAGTTGCATCCCTGAAGAGAAGTGAAGAGAATAGAAGATAAGAAAGAACTTTAATTATCCCAAAGGAAATTCTAGTGCCAGCAATTGCTCAAAAATGACAATAACAGAAGAGTAAAAACAATAGAGTAATAAATGTGTGAGTGTATGAAAAGTAAATGCCAACACCAGTGACTAATGGAAGAACAATACAAGTAAGGAACTGGGTTAAAAAAAAAAAAAGGTAAGGTAAAATAAGTAAACTAAAATAGAAAAGTGGTATTGACAGTTATATTGAAAAGAAATAACACATGATGTTGAAAAAAAAAGATATTGCCATGATTGATAAAAGGTTTAAGGTGGCATCAGATACAAAACATGAAATGTTGCATCACGTATGTCATGTTGTGTTCAGGTGTACAGCAGTATGGAGCGTCTGTCTCTGCACGAGGAGAAGAGGACTCCTCCTCCTACCAAACGCAGCCTCAGTGAGGAGGGAGGAGACCGAATCGACAGCCTGAGCGGACTCAAGTCCAGAGATCGATCCTGGCTGGTGGGATCTCCAGAGATGTGAGTTCTTCACCTCCACTAAAACACACAGTCACAGCCATTTGTCTACATTCCTAGAGAACATATTGGCTATGGACACAAAGAAGAGTTGTGTTTAAATCCTCCTATATGTTTTAATAATCAGAAATCAGTATTTTTTATCACCATGGTCCACATTGTCTCAGTGTGAGCTGGTACTTGGTTTGTTGTGTTTTAGACCTGAACATGTTTCTTATCTCCTCTCTAACTTCACCTCTCCAGCCTGAGGAAGCGTCTATCTGTCTCTGAGTCGTCCCACACAGAGAGCGATTCAAGTCCACCGCTGACCGTCCGGAGACGCTGCTGTTCTGCCATCATTGAGATGCCACGCTTCGCCATCTCCTCAGAGGAGGAGGGAGGCCAAGGTAAAAAAAAAATCTAAAGAGTTTAGTTGTAGAGCTGAAGTAGTTACCAACTAATTCTAAACTGAATTTAATGAGGTATAATGCAGATCCTGACTCTGTTGTTCGTCTCTCAGGTGCAGCTGCAAGTCGTAAGAGTCCCAGCCTGTTGGGTCCGAGCACAGTGAGGGGCCCGCGGAGTGACGAGCTGCCCCTCGCCATCCCAGAGCTCCCAGTGGAGAGAGAGCTGAAGCTTGATGAGTCTCCCACCACACCGAGCTCCACCTCCAGTCAGCTGAGCAAGGCCACGCTCACACGTCAGTACAAACACACACTGCAGAGTCACAGGGATTACATGACAACATGAGGCAAAGCTACACACGTCCTCATGCATGTTACATTCACTTACATTCCTCTACGTTGTTCCTGCAGCGGGTAGTTCAGGTGACGTGTCTGACCGTGGCACCAGAGGTAACGGCAGTAATGGCAGCACCAGCGCAGCGGCAAAAGGTGCAGCGGACAGCGACTCTCCATCGACTCCGAGAGCCATCAGCGACCTGGCGGCTCGCAGGGCTCGCCATCGGCTGCTTTCTGGAGATACAGACAAACACACGGCGACGCCGAGCTCCAGACCACTCAACAAGGTCATCAAGTCGGCCTCCGCCACCACGCTGTCCCTGATGATCCCTGCAGGTCAGTGTGAGGAGATACTGCTGCTCAAGATTCAAGTTCTATTTAGTATTTAAAAGACTTCATATCGACACTGACCAACACAAATGTCCGTTATCTGTCCATTAGACCACCACGGAGCCTCTCCTCTGGCCAGCCCGATGTCACCTCACTCACTGTCGTCCAATCCATCATCACGGGACTCCTCCCCAAGCCGAGACCTGTCCCCGGCCGTGACCAGCGTCAAACCCGCCATCGTGATCCACAGAGCGGGCAAGAAGTACGGCTTCACGCTGAGGGCCATTCGAGTGTACATGGGAGACTCTGACATCTACACTGTCCACCACATGGTCTGGGTGAGTGCCACCGGTGTCACCGTGACGCATATTCATTGTGATTTTCCAAAAAGATTGAGCTGTCAGTTACACAATTATTTTTACGGACAGAGAAGTCAATTTATTTTAAAAACAATTAACATGACCAAAGTCCTTAAAAAAACAAATGGGGAAAAAAAGAAAAACACAAAGACAAACATAAAACGCATCAGAAAACCAGAGAACAGATAATTTGGTGTGACTTGCAGACTTTTGGAGATATCGACCATAGAGATGTCTGCCTTCTCTGCCCAAAAACTACATTTTATTCAACACCTGTGTCTCTTTCCAGAAATAATAACCTGGAGTTTGTTGTGAGCAGTTTCATAGATGAACTACTTTCTTTCTACAGTAGAATCTACCTACATAAAACTGTTAATGTCTGTTAATTATCGTAACTGGGAGATAATTGCTGGAAAGAGACACTGGTGTTGAATTTGTCAAATATATATTTTTTTCGCACTTTGAGCACCACATGCCGAGTACCATTTAGTCTCATTATATTGGAGAGAAGGCAGACATCTCCAAAACTCTGCAACTCACACCAAAACCAGACGGATAAATAGCACTACAGGTAAGAGGAAAAATGTGCATTTTTGCATTTTTTATTTGGGTCCAACTGTCCCTTTAAGGCGTTCAGTGGTGGGGCTGATTGAACATATAGAGGGAGGCAGTTTCATAATTTGGGCCCAGCTACAGAAAAAACACGACGACCTTTACACCTTGAACGACTATCTGTGAAGGAAAGATGCAGTTCATTTGCTGCAGTTTAAGTGGCAGTTTAAGTAGAGTGAGCCTTGTTCAAAGCTTTACAAAACGAAAAGTAAAATCTTGTGTTCAACCCTAAATTTTACTGCTAACAAATACAATGAACTTAAAATCAGAGTAACAACTTTTTTTTTTTTTTTTTTAGCAGACGTGCAGCCGCATTTTGCAGCAGCTGAAAGCGAGACAGAGCACTTTGACTGACAGATAAGAGTATTCAGTAGTCCAAATATACACTTGCTTAAAACTCTAAGATGGTAAAAACATTGTTAAGATCAGTGTTTGTTTATCAGATTTAAGATTAAAGATGCTTAGCTTAGAGTTTGACATAATCAGAGTATTGTGCCTGGTCACAAACTACATTTTTTGACTATATTAACTATCTATATTACTATATTTAGTTTTAAGAAGTTACTAACTTCCAATGCTAGACATCATTTAGGCTGTCAAATAGATGTCTAAACATATCAGAGAATCTTCACATGTAATGTAAATTTATCCACCTCGTCCTGAATATAATAAAATGAGGAGTTCAGATGTCAGGTGCAGCCATTTTGATGTGAAACAGTAGGGAAGACACAGACGCTACCAACGATGCTAATTCATATTCCATTCCATTCGGGTCAAACTGTGACTGGGTGCTGCTATTGTGCTTGCAAGCTCACTGGAAGGTCTCTGCTACACTAAATGGAACGTGACATTAATTAGTGTATTTGGTAACACCTCTGCTGTGATGAGAGAGGTCAATCAACTTAATGGAAAATGAAAAGAAAAGAAGAAAAAAGCTTCTGTGACACAGGTATTAATATCAGATAAGTGTATTATTATTGAGGTGTAGTTGGTTCAGAATCACTGTGTGGTCGTGTCGGTGTGGTTGCAGTGAGTTGGGATTCTTGTTGTTGACAGAAGATGGCAGTAAACAACAAGAGAAGAGGCTCAGCCCATCTACCTGCATCTCTCCTCTTCCTCTGTCTCTCGTTCTCTTCCTCACTCATTCTTTTCTCCCCTTTTTTCTTTCATTCCTCTGACCGTCTCTCTCTGTTCACCCTCAGCATGTAGAGGAAGGAGGTCCAGCCCACGAGGCGGGACTGAGAGAGGGAGACCTGATCACCCACGTCAACGGAGAGCCGGTTCATGGTCTGGTTCACACAGAGGTGGTGGAGCTCATACTGAAGGTACAGACACAAAACACTACACATGTAGATCTCTTTTTTGTAAATAAATGTTTCAGATATTCTGCACTGAAACTGAAATAAAAATTAAGTCTGAACACAAAAATCTACACCTCTGATAATCCGCCTGTCATCCTCAGAGTGGTGCCAAAGTGTCCATCTCTGCCACCCCGTTTGAGAACACGTCCATCAAGGTCGGCCCCGCCCGAAAGACGAGCCACAAATCCAAGATGGCGAGACGCAACAAGAAAAGCAAGACCAAGGAGGGACAGGACAGGTGGGACACACACCTGTGTTACATCAGATATCACTTTGTGTGTATTTATTTGTGTGGATTCGTTCTTTAATGTGTGTTGTTGTTGTGCGTTTGGAGCAGCAGTAAGAAGAGGACGTCTCTGTTCAGGAAGATCACCAAGCAGGCGTCTCTCCTCCACACCAGCCGCAGTTTGTCCTCTCTGAACCGCTCCCTGTCCTCGGGGGAGAGCGGCCCCGGCTCGCCCACACACAACCTGTCACCACGGAGCCCGACACAGGGCTACAGGTCCACACCCGACTCCGCCCACTCAGGTGAGACACACAGACAAACACTTATCTGTTCACAACAAAACAAAAACTGCTTCTTCTCTGTATAACTAATGACAATCCCTCGTATAATAGTAGAAAATATACACATTTAATTGTATTTACATGTACAATTACTTACATATAAAAAAGAAAGTGCTAGTATGTATATATACCACTATACACCAAATCTTCAAGGATTGTAGCACTCAGTCATATTAATGAATCTGAACCTGATATATGATTAATGTACCTCCTCTCTCCCCCGCAGTTGGTGGAAACTCATCTCAGAGCAGCTCTCCCAGCTCCAGCGTCCCAAACTCCCCGGCGAGCTCAGGCCACATCAGACCCAGCTCCCTGCACGGCCTCGCCCCGAAGCTGCAGCGCCAGTACCGCTCACCTAGACGCAAGTCTGCCGGCAACATCCCCCTCTCCCCGCTGGCCCGCACGCCTTCGCCCACCCCTCAGAGCAGCTCGCCGCAGCGCTCTCCCTCCCCACTGCCCAGCCACGCTCTGGGACAGTCTGCGGTGGGTCAGTCGTTCCCTGTGAAGCTCCACTCCTCCCCTCCTCTGGTGAGGCAGATATCCAGACCAAAGAGCGCCGAGCCTCCACGCTCTCCGCTCCTGAAGAGGGTGCAGTCAGCTGAGAAACTGGCCGCCTCCCTCTCTAGCTCCCCCTCTTCTCCCTCCGGTGTGGCAGCAGCGGGGGAGAAGAAGCTGCCGGTCGGAGCCTCTGTAGGGAGCAGGAAACACAGTCTGGACATCTCACACTCAGAATTTAAGAAAGAGATTCTGCAGAGAGAACCGAGTCTACAGAGTCTTCAGGTACGAGTTTGTCACAGGGACTTCAAGTTCACAACATATTGAGTCCACAAGAGTGTCTTTAAATTTGACATTTCCAAGGTTAACTTCAGTACTGCAGCAAAAGTGATACTGTACCCTCACTTTCACTAAAAGTGTTTTTGCCCCTGACAAGCTCAGATTGTTATTCTAAGTGTCTGACAACATTAAGGAAAAGATCCCAGAGATAGATCTTGTTCTAAAGAGTAAAATCCTTCTTGTTCTCAACTGCTTCTTCACTCAGTATTTAAAAAGTTTGCCAAAGCAGGCACAATAAAATGTGATAAATACTAGGTGCTGAATGGACGTATATGTCAAAAAAGGAAAAACAGTCCTCTCACTTGGTAATACTCTAATGAACATCTACTAATATACCACAATTCAGACATCATCAGTGATTGCCCCGAAAAGTCACATTGTTTTATATTAAAAAATGATCATGTGAGTGTTATCTAGTGTGCAGACTAGATATTTTTTTCTTTTTATTGTTATTTTTTACCCTTTAAAACACCAGGAGTTGCACACAAACCATCCAACTGTGGAGACCAGACTTTGAACAGAGCAAGAAACCTGTTTCTGGGGTATAAAATGGATCTCACTCTTAAGGATCTCAGACTTAGAATAACAATTTGAGCCTGTCAGCAGCAAAACAAGCATTTTTAGTGAACATACTTTTATAATGCGCAGTTGCCCATTGGGATTACATTGCAGATGAGTTTCGCTATTGATGGCTGCAGCAGTCTCGCTCAGTACTGGACCAATTTTAAACATTTTTTTCCCAATAACGTCCACGTTGAAAACTGCATTAGTTACCCTTTAACAGAATAATGGTGGCAGCATTTCTTTAAAGATTTATCAGCTAGAGATATTACTTACACAATGTTTAAGAAGTGGTTGTCACATTCATATGTAGCGGCTGGGGGAGTGTTTATGACTGAGGGGGAAAAAAAGAGTGGTAGAGCTATGAATCTGAATTTGGTCCGTTTCATTTCACATAAACACGTCTACACAAACTGGCTTTTTATTTTGCAAAATAGCAAATCTCTCTATTAAAGCCATCTTATTCACTGTAGTGTAGCTGCTCACTTTACTGCGCATATTGTGGGATTTTTACATCAGTGGCAAATATATTCTGTTTTCTTCCTCACCTATCCTCAGGAGTCAGCCAGTGAGGGTCTGCTGTCCTCAGCAGGACGTGGCGTGGAGAAGGGCAGCCTGCAGAAACACTCCTCCTCATCCAGGAAGTTAGGGCGTCAGGAAGGGGACGGCGCCCTCAGCGGCGTGTCCGGCTCGCTGGGCCTAGCCCCCGGGAAGAGCAAGCTGAAGGACAAACTCTCCGCCATCCGGCAGGACAGAGCTGAGCGGAGGGAGTCGCTGCAGAAGCAAGACGCCATCCACGAGGTCGATTCATCCGAGGACGAGACAGACGAGGGCTCAGAGGACAGCCAGGACGGACGCAGGGGGGCAACCTTCACCCCTCCTCCCCTGCTGAGGCCCACCACTGTGAGGACGGGCCCCGGAGGCACTCTGCCATCCCTGTGCCTGTCCCCCTCCACCCCCCACGCCACGTTCTCCCACACAGGGCCTTCGCAGGTGGGCAGGCCCACTCCCTCACACACCCTCCCCTCCGTCACAGAAACGAAGCAGAGTTCTCCCTTACCAGGAGTAAAAGACGCAAGGTCCACCTCAACCGGAGAAGACAGCGCAAGACAAGAGAGGAAGGTTTTGGGGCCGAGCGCAAAACCCACTCAGGTCCCCCTTCCCTTCTCCACCCCAGGCAGTGCATTCATCTCAGTCAGCAAGGACACGTTCCTTAAGCCAAGTCCTCCACCTGACCCAAAGAGTGTCAGGGGGAAGACGGCACCATCAGACACCAGGACAGAGGACCAAACCCCAGACAGCCCTAGAACAACAGCCCCCTCTACTACGATCACAAGTACCACCACAAACAGCACAGACTCCAGAACTACCACCACTACTACAGACTGCAGACCCACAGGCAGCCCAGAGACACCCCGCACCTCCTGCTCCTCCCCTGGAATCCCCAAGGAGAAGAAGGAGGCTGACAACCGGAGACTTTGTGCTGCTGCCGCCGCCGCTGCTGCATCATCCTCCTCCACGTCTTGCTCCAGCTCCAGTTCCTGCTCCCCTGTCCCGCCCCCTGAGAGTGGCATGGAGAAAGTCGTCTCCCAGCTTGCGACGGTAGCTAAGAGCGTTCTGGGTCCAGTCAAACTTAGCACCGCTGTGGACAAGAGCCAGAAGGAGCAGAAACCATCCAGAGGAGGCACCCCAGATGTCCCACCACTTGAATTCCCCCCTAAACAGCTCCAAACGCCTCAGTCGCCTCATCTTTCGGAGACTTCAACCAGCCAGAAAATGGTTTCCTTACCCACCACCTCACAGAGGTCATCGGCCAAATCCTCAACCCCGAAAGACTGCGCAACCCCACCGCCATCCTCCAAGGACATCCCAGAAAGGACCACATCAGGGTCTGCAGGACGGGAGAGCTTCACCACGCCTGCATCTGCACAGCGGCTGGGTGCAGCAACCGCTCAGCCTGCCCTCAACGCAATCCCCAGCTCCTCTGCATCATCTGAGCCACAGCGCAAGAGGTCCGAACCCCAGACGACAACTGCCACCTCCGCCACCACCACCACTAACACCGTGTCCACCTCCTCGCAACAAGACAAAGCAACCAGCAAGAAGACGTAGCAGCAAAGAGCAAAAGAACCAGAACAAAATGTACAGATCACACCACTCAGTGCTGGCTCGAGGTTTAAAACTCACACAAACTGCATGTTTGGAAGAAAACATTATTAGTTCCTTCACACTTATCAGAGAGTTTGACTTTCAGAGCAGAAGAAAGGTGTAGAGAGAGACAAAGAGCTATCAGAAGCAGAGACAGATGTGGTAGAACTAGTTCCATTCCAGCTGTTCTGTGCTGCTCTTAATGTTGTGTGTGTGTGTGTGTCCTGACTCTTTGGTTCCTGCTTTCAGACTAAAAGCCACGAAGAGTCAGCATTCTTTCTCTTTCTGCAAACATGTCCGGGGCCAGAAATAAAGAGCTCAGCGGTCCATGCACACATTACACACATTTTCTCGTGATCTTCTCGTGCTGCCTCATTAGCAGAACCTACACGCATGTTCCTCCAACAGATCAGGACGTGCCTTACTGAACACACTTTTCCCCTCTTCCCATTCTCTCCTCGCCCCACAATGTCTACTCAGCCATGACTGGAAGAAGATTGTATCTCAGCAATAAAGTGCAGCGTATGTTTAGCAATTTGTGTAAATGCATTACACTGTTTTTAATAGGACTAAATCTGCATCGTCGATGTACGCTCAGCACCCAGCTAACCAGGCCAAATCAAATTCTCCTCTCGTTGTTATCCCTAGTGATCCGACACTGCAGGTCTGCAAAACGGGAGACATTTTCCCTGAGCACAGCCTGCAGGCTGGTTCAGCGATTTAAGATGATTCCTGGGAATGTCAGAGCTGGATTAAATTTGTGTCCACTCTGATGTACCAAGTCTGCAGTCAGGAGCTATACTTTGTCCAAATCTACAGTTTGTTGTCCTGCAACTTGTGCACTTGCTTGCCCTCTCACAAAGAGCACCATACTTTCCCCCAGGCATGTGTTCGAGGCATTCATTACTGCCAAATAGCAGATATTAGATTTGAGGAAACATTCCCAGATCCGTTTCAAGTTTCAGTTCTTTCCCAGAAAATTTTTAAATGTCTGAAGAACATGACCTGCAGTGCAACATGTGACTGTTAGCTGAGATGCTGTCGAGTTGGGTTTCAATTATTGCATCCATTTTGGATCTGTTTTCAGCTTGGACTTAATTTATTTTCCAGATTTGCCCAATATGTGATTTTCAGAGCTGGTATCGATTATTAACGAAGAAGAAGACAGTGACAGATTTTTGGTCCTGATGTTCATTAGTCAAATTAGAGCATTTTTAAATTAATTTATCGTATCAGCAATAAAAAAAAGAAAATACAGACAAAACCCAACACTAGCATGTTAACATTAGCACGATTACAAATTAGTATGTAAAAGTATTAAGGCCAGGCATAAGAGGAGGAAATGTAAGAAAATATAAATCTGATATGGAAGTTTAAATTTTACTTTGCTTTTCAAGAAAACAGTCAAACTTCAGTTGTTGTTTTTTTCTTACTGAAAGTTCAACTTCCACCATTCTCAACAGTTCAACTTTATTCTTGACAGGGCTGCAACTAACTTTTTTTTCATTATCAGTTAATCCGCAGATTATTTCTATAATAATCAATAAACTATTTTAGTCCGTAAAATGTCAAAAAGAATGGTGAAAACATTTGTCACAATTTCCCAAAACCCAAAGTGACGTGTTCAGGTTGCCTCTTTTGTCCAAAATCCAAAGACTCTTCATTTATTGTCACAAATGACAAAGAAAATCAGTAAATCATGATTTTTGAGAAGTTTGGACATTTTTGCTTGAAAAATGACTGAGAAATAAATATTTAATTGATTATTAAATTAGCTGACAATTAACTGTCTTTCAATCAACTAATCAATTTGAATCGAATCGAATTTTAAAAAAAATCTTCCTCCTCACCTTTTCTTTCCTTTCGCCAGGCCCTAATACTTGTCTGTACAGTAGTCATCGATCTGATTCTTTACTTTCTACGACAGTCAGCAGAGTTAACTGGACTTGTTTGATGTGTTTTACCTGAGAACATCAGAGTCAGACTCCCTCTACCGGTACTTGAACTCAAAACACACGTATGGAAATGAAGCCAAGGATTTACGTGATTTTATTGGTCGCCTGCACTCACCTCCAAACGCACAAACAGCTTCGTCACATTATCGTTCATCTAAAGAATCCAAACTGAGCATGCTCAGACTGTTTCAGAAACACTGTTCTGTCGGGCCGCTGCCTTTTTATTTCTAGCTCCGCTCAGCCTCTGAAGGCTGCTGTAGTTTTATTTGGTATCTGGACCAACTTGCTGTGTTTTTTTGCCTTTAATCCCGTAAAGTGATCAGACTTTACTTTGTATAGGTGTGTGTGAGAGAGAGAGAGAGAGAGAGAGGAAGAGAGCGTTTGTTAATTTGTGCATGGTTATCTATGTATATATATAAGAATATTTAAAGTTTCTGTTGTGCATCTGTTTTATACCCTGAGTGTGTTTGCCTGTGTGTGTGTTTTAGGATTAACTTTTGTTCAGGACACCCTGCTACCTACCTGTGTGTGTGTGTGCGTGTGTGTGTGTGTGTGTGGGCCGAGCTCTTTGCAGCACGTGTCTGTGTCGGGCGTCCGGCTTTGCACAAAACTTTTATCTCATTTGTTCAATGAAAAAGAGAAAAAAATCACTAAAAGGAAAAGCTGGTGGAGATGTTTGACAGCTGACTGCTGTGTGTCGGGTTGGAGCTCAGTTCTACTACAAAACAAAGATGCAGTCAGCCTGTTAAAATTAATTCCTCATGTCTTTTGTTTTGTTTTGTTTTTCTGGATAAACCAACTGTAATTTCTCCTGTGTTGTCCTGATCACATCTCTGATTTGTACTGTACATTTGAAAGTAAGAAAGTTTGCAGATTTGTTGTTTTGTTTTACTTTTTTTTTTTTTTTTAGGAAATCACCTACAAAATTTGACCTAATTGAATGCACACCGAGCCCAACCCTGGTGTGAGTCCACTCACGTCGTACATTTTCTGCTCCTGTGAGGACGCTCCTCTCATGAGTTTAAGGTGAACTAAACCTCCTGCAGTGTTTTGTGTCTTTGCTGGGCTTGTGTCACTGTTGGAGAGTTCACTGATTTCAGTTTAAAGGACGCTGTTAAACTGACATCAACACTGACTGTGGCAATCTCTGTATTATGTTTACATGTTATGTTTCTTTGTGTGTTTATTTTTTTTTGTGGATGGAACTTGTTGCTGTAGCAATCAAACCTCCTCTGACAGGCTTGGATAATTAACAGCGACGTCTCCACATGTTTAGGTGACTCCTGATCACGATGTGGTGTGTTCATATTCAGCTGTGTGATGATGAAGAGGAAGATTAAGCGCACATATGTCAAAATCATCTCCGCTCTCGTGCACGCCGCGCAGCTCGTCTCATGTCGGTGCAGCAGTGTGTTAGCAGGTGCGTCTGTGGAAAAGATCAGCGGCGTTGAGACCCTGAGCCCTGTCAACCACTCTGCAGTACGCTTTAGCCAATCACACAGCCAGAAACGCTGATGATTAATGAGTTTTAAACTGCTTCCGTGTTTGGTGGCGTCAGACTGGGACAGAATAGTTTTCTTGTTTAACCGACCACATTGGATGTTACTGATATACATAACCCAGACATCTTGCGTCTTAGCGTGATGCCAGCAGGAAAATGAGACTCACTTTTGCCACACGACTCAGAAACACAAGGTTGACGGTGGCGCGTAAAGAAATTGTGAGCAGAAATCGCTCTGCAGGTCAGAATTGACGGCAAGCAGGGACAGATTCAAAAGCACAGAAGTTTTAGAGAAAGCGAGGACAGAATTCTGAGCATTTATAAAAAAGTTTGAGCCAAATAGACAGAAAGTTTTGTCCGCAGATGTGAATAAACAACAAGTAGTTTTGGTTTTATTTTGGACCTCCTGTGTGGCAAAATACCTGTATCTCTTAGGCTGGTGTCTTGATCCTACCGGACACTGCCGGAGCTGATCGTGGCCATTCTAGACGATGTCAGAAGTGCCGCATTTCAGGAACATCCCAGGAGGAGCTCACCACTCTGCTCCCACTTCAGATACACTTCGATCTATTTTTGATGGCAGCTGCATGAAGCTCCACAAAGCAGATCGAGCCGGGCAGGAAGTCAGACACAGGACTTGTCTGGAGAATCTGGTCGCTTTTCAAAATAAAACACCCTTAAAAACTGACAAAAAGGGAAACTATTTAACTGCGTAGCCTACTTATCCGTGGAAAAAGCACAAATATCAAAAAATAGCCAAATCAACAAAATCTGAGCAAGCTAACAAAATACAGCAGGCAAAACACTCCTGGTGAGAAGGACGGAACAAAACCACAATGCAAACGTCGTAGAGCCGAGTCCCGTGGAATCAAATCGTAAAATCCAAGCCAAAATATTTTTTCACAGTTTGTTTTCTTTGTATGCAAGTAACGTCAGTGAGACTCATTCATTGATTTAAAAGACTTAAGCTGTGAGAAGGAGGCTGTTATTCTTTACTTTGTGCTTAAGCACACAAAATCTGAGAGCAGATTTCAGTCTAGTGGCTCATAAAATTAGGATTTCGTACAAAAAGCTTGAATTAATACTACAGGACCAGTATTATCAACTGAACACACAAATATCAGAATCACTGTGTCAGTACAGAAATGCCAAAGATATGTTTTAGGTCATTAAGAATCAGGGTCACCGTTATATAGTCCACAAAATCCACAAAAATACTGTCGGGCTCTACTGACGCTGACGCTTTTTTTGGCTTACTGATTTGTACCTGTATGGTCTCAAATCCTGATAAACTGATTACAGGCAGCTGATTAAGTCCTGAAATGCTGTTCTTGCTTAACAGTTTCATCACTAAAACTCTACGCTTTAGTCTTTTTTTTATTTTCTGTCGGTTGAGCCTGAGTGTGTTTGTGTGTGTGTAATCCTGCACAGTCCAGTCCATCTGCCCTCAGCTGGTCGTCCTATTAGTGCTACATGGACAGCTGCCTTACACACACACACACACACACACACACATATACATACGGATCAATACCATGGCCATCTAATGTAGCGTTGCCAGTTTCACCGTCTCCTCTGACAGCATAAACACACACACACACTCGCCTTCTCCCGTGTGTAAAGATGATGGTCCAGCCATCTGCTGGAGAGTGAAGCAAGTGTCAGCTTCCCTGGTGGAGTCATTAATCTCCAGCCCTGAGCGTGTTGACCACACACACACACACACACACACACACACACACACACACACACACTCAGGGTCAGGTGGGCCAACACAAACACTCCTCAGCCTCCCTCGGGCTCCTCCGTCCTGTCCCGGTCCGCTCCGGTCGCTCCAGCAGTTACACTCTGTTAGCAGTTTGTTCGCCCTCCAGCCTGTGTTTACCCATCATGCACCTCTGCTGCTCCGTGGCTGGAGCCCACAAACCAGACACACCGTTCAATAAACCACCGAGAGACGAGTCAAAGAGAAACTGTATTTATGATTTGAGAGCATGTGAGTGCAGTACTCATGTGTTGGTACAGATTCATTAAATCGAGAAATCTAATTATTTTCTAATATTCACAGCACTAAAGTTGTCAAGTGTTCAATTCAGACAAACACAATATATACTTTGCCCAAAAATAATCTAAACTGACATTTTTTTGGTATTAAAATCAGGAACTTTTCGATCAAAAAATAGGTGCTCAAGATCAAAATTCTTACCTGAAGGGTCGACTCCAGCTGAAAGTACTTGACGGTCTCTAACACTCAATGCCAGGGACACATTTTATTCAAAGTGTGAATGTTCAAAACGTTACTAGGGCTGAATGGTTAATCAAAATTTTATTGAAATCACAATATGCTCTACTGCAGTGTTTCTTTCGCAGAGATGTTCTGGCTCAAACATCATATTCTACAGTTTGGTACTGATCACCTACTTTTATTATAATAGTTTTCATTGAAAAAGAAAAATATTGCAGTGTCATTTAAAATATCACAATTAGGTGTTATTTCATATTTTTTAGCTAAAACTTCCATGTAATTAACCTGTCAAGTTTTGAAAGCTCAGAATTTTCCAAAAACAACAGCCTGAAACTTCTGAGTAGATTTCTTAAAATCCAGATTTTGAGCTTAAAACTTTCTTTGTGCAGACACATCTGTCCTCGCTGTCTTTAAGATTTATTACATTTCAAACTTCTGCCTGTTTTCAAGCTGTCGTTTTGTCAGTAAAAAACTTGAGCATGAGTGAAATCAGGATTTCGAGCATCTGAAACTTGCCGATGATTCTGTCCCTGCCTCATATCAGACCCTGACCCACAGATCGATCGAGGCGTCACTTTGTCAGTTTTGTCACTAATGAGCTTCTGTGCTCCTCTGACTCTGAGCATGTAGGGTAGCAAGCTCTGTCTGTGAGGCACATAGATGATCTGAACATGTGACTTTGGGTATGACGAGGTACGGGCTGAGTTATTACCACTAACACGCACACACACACACACACACACACACACCGTTCCATGAGATTCAGTGATGTTTCAACGTGCAGTCCGTTAAACTCGTTTCTGTGACTAAGGAAGTCGTTTCTGCTCGACTTTTAATGGACTTGATTTCTGCAGACAAGGGCAGTATTTCCCAGCTGTGTGTTTTGTGTTTGTCTTTAAAGAGTGACGAAGAGGAGGAGGAAGATTCAGCTGCGCACCATAAAAGCTTGAGGAAGACATTAACAGAGAGATAAAACATTGCTAGAGTAAAACCAGTGCAATATCTTTTTATTTTTTATTGTGGTAAAAGCATGTTGTTGTCGATCTTACCTTACAACAATAATAAAGTTTTTTTATGTATGCTTTAGTGTCGCTGCGTCTTCATTGTGTTTTATGATGTTTTTCCTTTATGTCGCGCATCAGGCTTTTTACATTAAGGAAGCACTTTTGAAGGAGATTTCTGCTGCTGAACTTACAGAGTCAGAAACAGTAAATGATAACTGGTCAAAGATTTAAACCAGCGCCTCAGGCTGCTGCTACACTGCAAAAAAACTGTCTGATCGGGGCAGCTTGTACCCAACCCAAAACGTGTCTGTTGTCATGTGGTGTGAGACTGCACCCGGTTACCTGGGGCAGTGGTCCTCAAATGCTCTGAGACAAATTGGATCACAGACCCCCACTTAATAAGATTTTGTCCCAGGGTCCTTCATCTGAAGAGTTTTGCCAGATGTTTTATTACAGAAAGTGTACAGTGTTTCCTGTAATTTCAAGTAATTTGAGTTTTGTCTCAGATCTGTTGCTGTTCACGTCTTAGTTTTGCTTAAAGTTGAGCTTCTATATTAAAAACTTTACTTCTAAAGCATCTGAACTACATTTAGTTTATTTTTCAATAACATTAAGGCTGAATTACAATGTTTTGTGAACAACATCAACTTTATTGTAGAAGATTGTTATGGCCTTATTTCCCACTCAGGCTGAAGAGGATAGACTTTAACTGTCATCCTGCTGTGCAACAGAGAGAAAAGACAGAAGGACATGACTGAGCAATGACCACGAGGACTTTGGTTCCTGCTGCAAGAAGAAATGATGCACTTCAACATAAAACAGTCATACCTGAATTATCCAGTCTATATTTTACACTTGATATTTGACTTGGGGAAAAAAAAAAATTGTTTTAGCGCACCAGTGTCACAACTCAGTTCGTTAAGGGAAAGTGAAGTAATCTGAAACCAGATGTGTGGTGAAATATTTATTATTATTATTATTAAGATATTTATTAACAAGAAGCTTAGATTATTTATTGAACTTTATGTTCAAATCAAAGAAATTAATATAACCTTAAGAAATAAGAAACCTTTCCTTAAAAGAAACCAAAAATGAAAATAAAACCTCACCGAAAATAATTTTCATGTGTGTAATCAGTTAGTAGAAACACACCTGGTCCTGTGCCTAGTTGGTTAACGAGTACCTCAATACTAATTTCCCAGATTTGACGATAATTAATTATAATCTATCAGTCTGACACAGTGACAAGAGGCAGTGCCAGACTGACCAAGTTTTTGCAGCTGATCTCCAAATTGCATCCTCTGGACTGGAAAGCCCGACCGGGTAACACTTCAGTCAGGATTCCCGGCTCTTCAGGGACATGAGGATGCACAGGACCTGACCGGCTGGAGCCAGTCTTCTATAGGAGACCACACGTCCTACTCAGCATACACAACGAAGACTGCAAGTAGGGTTAAACAAATGGAGCTGATGTCAACGGTGGCTGTAAAAAACAGAAAAAACAGGCACAAAAAGTTTCTGGATTATCCAGGGCAACAGTGACGATTATCGTGGAGCTGTGAGAACCATCATAAACTTCAACTCCATTGTAAAACCTGGACCAATAAAACCTGAACCATCTACACGGACGCCAGAGGTAAAACAGAGAATATGTTTATGCATAACTTAAATCCAGTTTCAGACTGAAGGAGATTTTCCTTTTTTTTTTACAGTGTATTTTGTTCTCAGAAATAAGAGCAGACGCATTTTCCTCTTAAACTATTTCCTTCACTTCTTTCATCTAATAAATATGATGTTAAACTGCCCCCTTCTCTCTCCTGGTTCATGCCCGGCGTTTGACTCTTCATCATTTGTTCTCATCACGTCCTGGTGTCCTTCCACAGAGCAGAAAAGTGGCCGTAAATTATCTGTAAACTCATTTTGCCTTCAGTTCTGCGTCTTCTCACTAAAGTGGCTTCATCCAGTCAGTTAAGCTGTGGTTCCAGCTCCCTAATGGGGCTTCAAATGGGCCAATCAGCTGCTGGATGTGTGTCTGCTGTCTCCGCCGTCTCTGCGGGAGATTTTAGGCGTCTTAATGGCCTTGAGAGACGGCTTCGGCGGGGCCTGCGGAGCACTTACGGGGGGTAATGGCTAATCTGTGCAGCGCCGCAGGGCCGCCGTGCTTCAAGGAAGAAATGATGGTAAAATGGGGCTCCATTAGCTTTCCTCGACGCGCGTGCAGCTTCTCGCTAAAGCGCCTCTCTCTCCCGCCAATGGACTGCTGAGGTCAGAGGTCGCACCGCCTGATTTAAACACCACCTACCGCTGCATTCTGGGATAATTGGGTCCCTCTCCCCTCCTGCCTCACCCTCCTTCCCCATCTCGACTCCTTCCATCCATCCAGGCGTCCGTGGGGAGCTGTCAGAGCGGAGGAGCAGAGCGAAGGGCCTCTCTCAGTCTTTACTGGAGGTCCTGAGGGGATGGAGGTACACATGGTGGTGACGAGGAGCTCTGACAGCAGGCGAACAGCCGTCCTACACACACATGCACACACACACACACACACACACACACACACGAGAGAAAAAGCTGTGGTGGAGCAGTGACAGGCAGGCAGAGCAGGGTGATGAATTGCCAGCTTCGCCTCGCTCTGACACGGCTCTACATGACCGGGCAAATTCATTCCAGGCTGCCAGGGAAGAGGAGGGAGGGAGGGAGGGAGGGAGGAAGCATCGAGGGAGGGCGGACAGCGGGAGAAAACAAGACCCAAATATATGGACTTCCTGTGTGTGGACCTGGGCGCGTGCCATCAGTCAAACAAGAAATCTGAAGCCATTAGATACAGAAATGTATTAACTTTGAATGACCCCCTCCTGACATCAGGTGTACAAAATATTCAGGCATCATAAAGAGTTTTGGAACCCTTGAAAACTATCATATTTTTCAAATATTAGACTAATATTTGTCTCTTTATGATGTAAATGTTTATTTGCATGTTGATTAAAAAATGTAAATCAATTTTATTTTGGTGGTTTTGATCCACTGCTGCATATTTTATCTGCTGCTGCAGTCATTTTATCATTACACTGACATAAAACAAAAGATAAGAAGTGATCACTCAATAGAGTGCAGATCCCTGCCAGACAAGAGATGGTGAAGCACCTACTGCAATGCTACCACGACTGCCAGATGCAATGAGCAGAGATTCAACTAACGTTTACGTGACACCCACATACGAGCTGAAACAAGATTTCAAACTGAAGCACTTGTAGTATTTTTCTCTTACTTATCTCACTTTTCTTTCAATTCAGTTCAGTAAATATATTAATTGTACAGTTGTTGACCCTCACAGTAGAGTCCAATTACACACATGAACGTTGCTTTAAAACTCACTGCAGCATGAAACTGGATAAAACCAACAACCGACATCAGATAAAGAAACTGAGGAGCAGAGGAACATAAAGGTGTGTGTGTGTGTGTGTGTGTGTGTGTGTGTGTTTTATTGATTTTCATGTTTTTCACTTCACGCTCTTGTGTGTTTACAGTCTTCTATCTGTCCACTCAGGCCTGTAAAACTTCTTTAAAACTCGACTGGGAAAACCGAAAAAAACACGACCACGAGGTTAAAAACAAGGTTGTTTTTCTTTTAAATAAGTTTTGACGTTTTGATGGAACAAGTTTTTCAACGAGCAGAAACTGAATGCTGTAAAGTTGGTGCTGTAAAGGAACAGTACAACATTTTGAAAATGCACTTGTTGATATTTTTTAATTTGTGTGTGTGTGTGTGTGTGTGTGTGTGAATTCTTATTAATTCAGCTCCACTTTGCGTACTTTTGCTCCAATGGTCAAGTTTTTGTTTTCACATTGGAACGTATGCACCTTACAATGAAAGCAGAGATTTACCACACAAAATTGGTGGATAATTTCAAACTACGGCACAGACAAAAGCAGTTGACTCAGTTTAAAAAACATGTAAAAGGGTTTTAAATGTGCACTTGATTGTTATATTCATGATATAAAAATTCTGCATCCTCACAAGTTATTGCAGTCTTTGTACAATATTTATTCTAACATCACCCTGCTTTGATATGCACCGAAACAGAAACACATCCTGTACAACCAACACAGTGGTCAGATTTTTGCACTATCGTTCATATTTTCAGAATTTCAAACAAATGATCGATTTATCCTGTGTAGTGTGTCATAATCATCAACAACCGACGCCGCATCCTGGGCACCTCAAGACGTAACGAACTGGCATGTTAGAATTTTTTTGCCGTCCATGATAAATTCCACAACATGACGAAGCCCTAGTAGGCCCTAATAGTTCGCCTCTGTTCCAAATGTTGACCAATCAGAGCCCAAAATGTTCCTCCATGCACAACTGTAAATGTGGCGAAACAAAAATGGAACAATGTTGTTGGTGTTGCAAGATGAAAGTGTGAAACAAAGGAAAGGCTTTGTTGCCTTTTCTTTCTGTTTTTAGGCTTTTCTGAACATGAAGCAGCCAGTATCAAACACACCGCCACTGTTTCATCGCTTTTTTGCTCCCAGAAGTCGGCCACTAGCACCTCTTTCCTGCTGACAAGAAAAGGAGAGAATTAACGTTTGTCTAATCTGACACAGCGACCATCATAGCAGACAAAAATATCATGTAGTCTGAGCCCAGCATTTAGACAAACACTGATTTTTTCCAATTTAAGAATCACAAATTAAGGAATTTTGTGAAATTCTTAGCTGACAAAGACAGGTCTAAAAACAGATCTGCAGAGAACTGAATTATGTCACGGATGCTGCGTCCATGCTTTCCTCTATTTACTAATATTTGTTGAATTTTCTTGCTCTCCTTTCTAAACAAAACCTCCCCCCGGTCTCCCCCTTTGGCCCACTCGCCCGTTTATTATGAGCCACCGGGGAGAACAAAGAACAAAGTTACTTCTGTTTTCACCTCAACTTCCTCATCACCATTAATGAGCGGACTGAAGTGATTAAATCTGGCTCGTGATTGGCCGAGGCCTGGCAGAGAGAGATTACATCCCATTACTCCCAGTCTTCTAATTGGTCTCTGTAGGTATCAGGTGCCAGGTACTTAATGAGGCCTGTTGTGGCTGATGTATGGCGACTGTAACGTCCATCCCGCCACACCCCAGATGATGATGCCTGTGAGACTAATAGCACATGAAATAGCTGCCATTGTGAGGAGGAACAGAGACGGATTGTTGTGGAGGCAGACGGGTATTCCTGCTTTAAATCAATCAATCTGTTTGAAAAGAAAGACGAGTGGTTGAATGACTTGTTTTCTCTTTGTTGAAACTCTAGAAAGCAGACAGAACAGCTTATTGTTACTCCACAGATTTAAACTTTAAAGTTCTATCAATACAATCACTTAACCTCCAACCCAGCCTTCACCTCTCTACCTCGTCTTCATCAGCCTCCTGTTGGGCTTTTTCAGTCACCTGCTTCCAAGGACTCTTCTCCATAGGCTCAGATTGATTTAACATTTATTTCCGTTATTTTCTTCCAGTTTGTCTCCATTTTTCTCGTCTTCATGGACAGATTATGAAACAATGGGTCTCTGGGCACAGACATATAATAACCCCCCACACACACACACTTCACATAAGACAGACTCCAACACTAAAAGTTTTTCTTTGTCATCATTTTACATGTCTTTATCATTTTGTGTCTCCTTTTGTGATCGTTTGTGATGCTTTGTAGCCATTTTGTGCCCCTTTGTGGTCACTTTGTGTCTCCATGTGATTATTTTGTGTCTTTGTGGTGACTTTATGTCTCTTTGAGGTGAATTTGTATCTCTTTGTAGTTGCTTTGTTTGTCTTTGTGATCATTTCCCATCTGTGTAGGCATTTTGCGTCTCTTTTCGCTCATTTTGTCTCTCTTTGTGGTTGTTTTGTGTCTCTTTGTCGTCATTTTTGTGTGATTTGATGTTGCTTTGCATCACTTTGTGGTCATTTCATTGACTTCAGCCAGAAATGTTAACTGTCACCTCAAACTAAGACTCTGGCCCAGGGATGCGGACCATCCAGTAATCCGTCTGTGCTCGTCCCCAGGTACTGCAAGACACATACGGAGCAGATCTGTGACTCAATCCTGTCTCTCACTGAGGGTTTCCTTCACTGGTCTTTCTCAATATTTAAACCCTGTTTCTACCATCATGTTCTGTCAGTGTGTGCATTTGATTTTCACCTCCCTTCTGTCCCTTCATGATAAGGGACAGGACAGTCCATCCATGTCCAGTCTACGTGACTCACCTCAGTCTGTCTGATGATCTTTACCTGAGATGGACTTGGGCTCATGGGAAATTACATTTTTCAAAGCCTGCTTGAACAGATATTAAATAAACAAATAATATTTTTTTGCTTCACCTGTCAACATCAACAGTGTTTTAATTCAGAAAATGGAAATAATGTTGAATGTAAACTGTGACAGAATAAACTATAATCACTCGACTGGAGAAACATGCGACCACATTAAGCACAGACATGGACATTAACTTGCAAGCAGAGCTGCTGCTGCTGTTAGCACAGCTAACGTTAGCCACACTGTTTGTCAGGCTGGCAGCTAACGTCAGCTCCGACACTGTGATCCTCTTCGGTCTGAAAGGTTGGAGCATTTAGTGAGTTGATGTCGTGTTTTGTAGGTTAATGTGTAATGTTTGTATTTCACAGCACAAAGCACATTTCAACAGCATTAAAGTACAAGTTGGTGATTGTAGACTGATTAACAGCTTCAAATGGCTCTTAATACAGTTTTTTTGGACAGTGTTTAACATTATAAATCAAGAAATTCTGCTCAATTTGAACTGCTTTCTGAGTGTTTTGTTTGTGTTAGACTAGTCGACTAGTCTAAATTAAATTTTGCGTTTATTCAACAGGGAAATTAGTTGGCAGGAACATCCCTAGTTGAGACAGTACAGGTGATTTGGCCTCTTTCAGTTGTTTCATTATGTTTTGAACACATTTTCATCATATATCATATATATATAAATATATAAAATGCTGTTTATTGTCCACCTGATGTGACCCTTTGTCTCAGAGCTGTCTGCATGATTTCATCCCCCCTGCAGATTTAACAAAGGACGTCATTATGGATTTTACCTGGATTCACCTCATCAGGCAAAAGTGTCCCGCAGAGCTGCAACACACTTTGGTTTGTGTGTGTGTGTGTGTGTGTGTGTGTGTGTGTGTGTGTGTGCTAAAGGTGAGACCAGACACACACACGCAGGCCCTGACAAAGACCTTCCTCTTGACTCTGTGAACAAAAAGGCTGCTGTTCAACAAAGGACTGATAGGAAGGGGTTAAGAGCTCCAGATGTGTGTATGTGTCGTGTGTGTGTAGTGTGTGTGTGTGTGTGTGTGTGTGTGTGTGTGTGTGAGAGAGAGAGAGAGAGAGAGAGAGAGACACAGAGAGAGAGGAGTGTGTGGGCACCCTGGGTCTCCATCAGTGTCTGGCTGATTGATTGGGACGTCAGCCAAGATAAAAGATCCCGTCCTCACAGCACGGCCACGCAACGCCCCGGGGAGACAGAGGCACACACTAACACACACACACTCACACTGACACACACACAGAGGCATGCACTTGGATACCTGAACTGAATACAGATCTGCCTCCTGCTCTCCTGGCTGTGTTCACACTCCTGCTGCGCCAAGCTGCTGTGGAGCCGCAGAGCTACATTTCTCTGATATATACCTGCATTATTTTCATCATATTTGTAAAACAAATCTCAATCACCTGTTTCATCTGAAAAAAATCACATGCAATCCATCCTGTTCTCCCTCCCAACATGTCAAATACAACAGCTTGGTCAAACCATGTTTCAAAGTGTAGACCAGGGGTGTCAAATATACATCCTGCGGGCCAGAACCAGCCTACCAAAGGGTCCAGTCCAGCTCACCTGATGGAGCTGCATAGAGTGAAAACTGAAAAAAAAAAAAAAAAAAAAAAAAAGCATTAATGTTTTATTCTATTTTATTGTATTTTCTTTAAATATCATCCTCAATAAAATGCACTGCTTTTCCTGATTTGTCCAGTGGGAGTTGAGCTGCCCAAACAAGAATAGCAGGTCCTACGCTGAATACACTATTATAGATCCCACATGCTTTGGTACAGGCTACTTGGGACAACACTGTCAAGCGTAGGCTGCTGTTCATGCAGGAGATGCTGGTGGAAAATGGCTTCATCAAAAAGGAGAAAAGAGGACATGGAGTGTTGGGTTTTCCAAGAAAAATGGACCTGTTCTTGTTTCTTTGCAGAGGTAAATGGGAAGTCATGTGTGCTCGGTGTGGTCAAAACACCTTTCAGTGCTCAAGGAATATAATATTTAACACCACTATCAGACTGCAGCATCAGAGCCATAGCCGACTCCGAGGGCGAGTTTGTGAAGACATGTTGAAGCCTGCTGACCATTAATTGCAAATCTTTTCAGAAATGGCACATGTGTAATGTTTGAACTGTTAGTCTGATGTTATGGGAGGGGTGTGGGTATTCCTGTGCTCTGCACCCACCACCTTTGCAGCTGCTGTGGAGGGTTACTGGCAGCAGGTTTGCTCAATTAGTAATCAGCACTGTCATTCCAGGACAGAGAGCAACAAGACAGGGCCAGTGGGCCATGTGCGGCGTCTAGTCCTGTGGTAGCAGGCTAGACTGCGTGCTGTTAGTGTAGTGCCAACATAGTGCTTCGTGCAGCTAACGTAATACTGGCATGTGTCTTGTGTAATGCTAGTGTGGGCGTTGCTATCCAGATGTTGGCTGTGGTGGAAACAAAAGTCTTAGTGATGCAGACTGCATATTGCATTAACTGGTTTATAAATTGAGTTTTGTTTTTACATGTGGCCTCAGGTATTGTTAATCCATATCTGATTGATTTTGGCCACAAACAGCCATACCAGCAAGTGAAGAATCAGAATTTTGTCACATATTTCAGACAGTGTAAACACTGCCTCTAACACACTGATCACACAGCTCCAGGTCAGTGTTTGGCCTGCAGGGGGCGCTGCTGGAGCATATTTCTCCTTGTCTTTTCTCCTCATTCATTTTTTTTTTGAAGTCCAGACATCTCATTCTGCTTTTCAGTGGCCACTTTATCATTCTCTTTATCTCTCTGTGTTTTTTCGGACTCCCTCTCTGCCTGTTGGATCTGTAGACTCACACCAGCCTCCGACCCTCCACCTCCTCCTCCACCCTTCATTGATTTGAACTTGTGTCTCCCTCTCTCCTCCTCCTCCTCCTCCCTCTCAGCCTTTCTGACTTCTGTTCGTTCCTCCATTCATTTTTAACCTCCCTCCCTCCCTCGCTCCTCTCTGATCATGCGGTGGAGGAGCTGTTTGATGTGTCTGACATCTCTATCAGAGAGCAGCGAGCACTTCGTCTACAGGGAGAGAAACAGCCTGAAATATATACGAGGAGCTTTCACACATATTTAAGTGCCCACAAACAGAATATGGAGACCCTACAGAGTCCAGAACCCAGGCTCCTGACTGCTACAAAGACAAAGAAGGGCAGGGTTTGCATACATCCTAAAAAACCTGTCTAAGTCATGGAAAAGTCAATGACTGGAGCAACAAAACTGCTAGTTGGGAAGTATAGAAGTGTGTTTATTTGCATAATGTGTTAACTTACACAGTGATGTGTGCATCCATAGCAAAGAGCTTCACTCTTTGTGGAGACTAAAATGTTGCACATTTACATTAACTTGTGCTGTAATATTATGACCAGTGAAAGTAGACTTTTATGCAGAAAAATGGTCTGATAGGTGTTGCAGAATCTCCCAAACATTTTAAGAGAATGGTGACCAGTTTTCAAATGGAAAACAACAACAACTATACTGCTCGTCTGGCATAATCCAAGTCTCCTAAAGTCCCGACGTGCCGTTTACTTGCGTGCACACAACATTGCACCACACCCCCAATTCAGATGGTGTGCATGCACACCTGAATATGGCTCCAAGCTAGAGCTCTACAGTAAAAATTTAGGCTAAAATGTGGTGTTAATGATGTCTTTTAAGTAAACTTGGCATATTGGGGCTTTAGGAGACTTCAATTTCACCAGACGAGCAGTATTTTAAATTGTCTGTGAGATGTTTTGTGGACATAAAACCTAAACCCAACCTTGAACCGGCATTAGAGTTAGTAGATAATGACTGAATTTTCATTTTTGTGAACTATCCCTTTAAGCTGCATTTCTACCATAGAGTTCTTTCCCCAGGGACCAGGAACCTTTGGTGGAATTCAGTGTTTTTCCTCAGCAGGGACCAAGGTCTAAATTAAGTTCTGTAGTGCTGCTATTTTACCCCCCAGAAAAGTTCCTGCTCGGTGAGTTGAACTTTCTGAAAGAACCCTGCAGGAACCATGCAGTGGGACTTGCAGCACTGATCATTTCTGATTGGTTGAGTACTCGTAGCATTTTATTTCAGCGACCATTTTCAAAAACCTGCAGCTGTGAGCAGTTTGTTTTTTTGTTCATTGTGCTTCAACACATAAAACACGGAGTTACAGAAGAAAACAGATGATAGATGAACTGACAACTATGTCCAGGCCTTTGCGAGCATTTACGCTGAAGATGATGAAAACATGAACATGCGGACGTCACTTTTTCATACATCAACATACTAATTTGATGATGACTGAAAAGTGTCGGGTTTTCATTAAATGACCCGACAAAACCCTGAGTATTCTCTTGTACACAGGCAACAACTGGAATAGTTGTTAGGTTCTCATGTTTAACTTGAAACGTAACTCTCTGGAGACAGTTTTGTATGTGCAGGAGTGTAAAATAACAATTAAAAATATGAAACAATGCTTTCAAAACAAAGGCACAAAAACTACAGGTATGCTTCAGAAATGATCATGCTTTGGTTTAAAATAAGTACTTTAGCTGTGTTTGTTAACTTCATAACATTACTCAACATGAACCTCAGTCTGCAGGGTGAAAGTTCTGTGTTTGTTTGAACCATCCATCCGCCTCACCTCTTCCATGCATGGACTTTCTCGCTCTTTCTACTCTGTCACCTGACTATCCTGACTATGACAGCTCATCAAAACAAAACGCTAGAGGGGCACCTCCAGAAATGACACCAGAGGGGCAGCTAGAGGATCAGTTTGAAGCATTTGACACATTGGAATTGAGATCGAGCTGCCATGCCACCATCACGTTCACACATATAAAACCCAATCTTAACCTTCAGGGCCTCATTGTGCTTCGAAGAAAGTGCTTGCTGGATTGTCAAACACTGTCAGAAAACCCGTCCCCCCACATCTTTGTGAGTCTTTGCTTCCATAAACCAACAATCCAACAAACAGGTCCACTTCAGTGGTTGTGTGAAGGTGAGCAGGGTCTGAATTTTTTTCTCAGATTCTCATCTCTCTATCTTAACACAAACACAATCGACTGAGGAGTCTCCAACTGATGACTCGAATCTTCAACTTTCACGAGGCAGCTGTAGTTAAAACTATGAACCAACACAAAAATGACAATTGAATGTTCTGAACAGACATTAACAAGAAGCAACATTTACATTTTGGAACATAAAATTAAAAAACATGAAAGTTAACAAACGTCATGATGAGAAATTTTAGGCTGGAGGACGGCAACGACTTCAACTGAGAAAGACTTTTTTTGTGAGGGTTGCTAACAGCCTGATTATTCTCAGGGGTCGTGACTCAAAAAGGTTGAAAACTGCTGATGTAATCTCTCAGTTGTAAAGCTATATACACTGTCCTGCAGCGTGCAAATACAAGAAAACACTCCTGCAGAAAAAAAAACAAAGCTTTGATGCAGTGAAGTGTGTGTGTGTGTGTGTGTGTGTGTGTGTGTGTGTGTTTGTGTGTGTGTGTGTGTGTGTGTGTGTGTGTGTCCATGCTGAACTACAGTGATCAATAATTCAATGAGAGTGTGTGGACTTCAGTCCAGCCTCTGTCTCTACACACATTAATGAAGGAGTAAGTGTCTAAATGTCTTATTAATCGCTCCCCAACATCTCTCAGCCTGTTTTCATCCAAACTTTTGTCCTCCCAGAACACTTCTGTCTCTCCGCTTGTTTTCCTCCTTCTGTCAGTTCTACATCTTCTTCTTCTTCATCCTCTGTTGTTTCCCCGTCCTGCTCCGCATCTAAATCAGTCTCATGAGATAAACAGAGAAACAAACACGTCGAGATCAGAACAGCAGATCAGCATCTTTGTTCCCTGTGTCTCTCTCTGCAGCTCCCTCGTCTTGGATCTGTTTTTCTGCTCGGTGCAGCTGAGCTGGCAGTCTGGTCGTTACCTCCACGCTCGCCGCTGTTCTCTAACTGTAATACTGTTGCGGCGACGAACTCTCACCCTCTGTGCTTCATCAATGTCACTCACTGAGCCGGAGAACAAGTAGATATTCAATTACCAGGCACGGATTTGGTGGCGTTGTGAGCATTAAAATGTAGATTACCCAATTAAACCATAGGAGGGCACTGTTTGATTAGATTAAAGGCCACACAGATCTTTATAAAGGATGATGCTTCTCAAAAATAATTACAAAAAAAAGTGCATTTACAATCTGCTGTACACACAGTGCAGCATTAAGTGGTTTATTTTTAATATTTTGTTGGCTTTATATCCTTAATTAGTCCATTTTTGGAAATATATTCAAGTTTACTCCACCAATAAGTGAGTGGAGCCTCCCAGAGGGCGTGCAGAGGTTTGGGTTTATTTTGGAGGGAATTTAATTATCTCTTGGCGCTGGAAGTGGGTCGAGGTTCTGAGATAAAATGTGGCCCAAAATTTGCATTTTGACGTAATAGACTGCAGGCTCTCAATACATAGTGAGTAGATATTCATTTGTACATGCTTTTGTTTGGTCTGAAGCAGCTCGTCCTGGTTTGGGTTCCTAAACTGTAGTGAAGAGGAATCTTAATCCTGCATCATACAGCGATATATTAGACAATAAAGCAATGGTTAACTGGAAGAACTTGCCTGGTCTGCACAGAGCCCTGACCTCCACCTGAGTGTGAGTCACCTGATCAGCCTACATCAGCATGGGACCTCATTGATAATCTTATGGCTGGATGGGATCAAATCCCTGCAGTAGGTTCAACATCTGCTGGAAGGACTGTAGAGGCTGTTGGAGCAACACATTAATATGCATAGTGTGTTGGACAATGTTATATATATTATCATATATGGTGTACTGTCCAGATGTTCACATACCTCTGATCATATACCATATCAGGAGAGTCAGGAGTAATGAATTTGCAGTATTTCAGGAGGCTGAGACTGTATATTCAGACTCTGTGCATACCAGGGTGCCCCTACTCAGCTGTTATAGTCATCTACTTTTTAAAAATTGATGTATTTATTGAAAATGTGCACAAGATAAAATATCCAAATCCTTTCCTTTCCTTTCATCGTAAGAATAAATTTCATGTAAAATCATTTGGTAATAATAAAGATAGAAATACAACACAATACAATACAAAAATAGCAATGAAGTTCAGAAATATTAATCTAAATATGTATATAGGTTGATCATTAATGTCTAACAGTAGTAAAAACATATAAGTTTATAGATCCAGTGTTTCTGCAAATGAGATTTAATTCGATTTCCAGCTTTTAAGTACCTTTTTTTTTTTTTTTTTTTTTTTTTTTGCTGCAGTGCTTGCAACAAGGATATAATACTTATCATGATGAGTCATGCTAAGTGAGTTAATCACATAGTGTCCAAAATTTAGGATAAAAGTTGATATGAGATTTTGATCTTAGAAATTGGTGTGATAACATATTTCCAAAAATGTGGAGGAGAGCTCTGGTAGATATTCTGCATCTCTGACACATGAAAGACATTTACTCTATACGGAGTGTATTATGTTCTGTGTTAGATGTTATATTGTCTGTGTTTGATGCATATCAATACAGTCTTGTCTTAATGCTTTCTACAGAACACCAGGCACCATCATCATGAGGACACCCTTTACAGGATTAAAGATTTATGGTATGTTGGGAGGTTTTTAATAAGGGGGAGAAGGTTTGTTCACCAACTTTAAAAGCCACATCTGACCTCTCTGTTTACACTCAAAACAATCACTGCCTGGGCCTAAGCCAGGCTTACATTTTAAATTTAAACTGACTTAACCAGGTTGTGTGATCCACAGTACTCAGCTGCCGTTGCCCCCCTGCTGGACGTGAGGTGAGTAACACCAAACAGATTCTCTTTGTCTCCACTGATTGGAGGCAAATCACAAACACCTGACTGAAATACCAGGAAGTAGCTCCTGTACTTCTGTTTGTTTCACTGTCCAAACTGTTTTTGTCCACTTTTAACTGTGAAACCTTTAAGTTTATCTAATTTTAAAGAGGACTGAGAGGGATACAGTCGAACCTCATTGTGCTGAGGATCATTTTGGAGCTTATTTTTCACTCATCTGTGATCCACCTGTTGGAGTAAAAATCAAAGAGATGTTCACAGAAAGGTAAGAAGCCTTCTCTTATTTCTTTTAGGCGTTTGTTTGAGCCACATGAATGGGAAATTATTTCTGTATTTTGAGGGGGGTTTTTTTCCCTTTGCGCTTTGTGCTTTGGCTCGTGGTGAAGTCTGTGAGTTTGCTTTGTCCTGCTGTCGTTTGATTTATTGAATCCTGACAGATTTTTTTTTCCTCTCTTCATGTTCTCGTCTTCTCTCTCTGTTTGTTTACTCCCTTGAGATTTGCTCCTGATAAACGCTTGTGGTGGAAGTGAAAGAACTTGAACATAACTTAATTGAAGTCAGAAAATACAAGCTGGCAACATTTTATTGTCCAACAGCAGCCTTTGAGCAGTATTTTCCTCTTGGATCCCTGCAGGTATTAAGAGCTCATGGCATGTCGGATTACATATATATTTTAAAATGCCCATCTTCCCCTAAATAAAGAGAATAATTAAGGTGGAGGCATGTAGAGATTTGCTGTCACTGAGTGAAGCTCTTTGGTGATGAGTCTTTGCTAACGCCATCTTCATCTAAAGGAGGCCACAGCTCTCAGGAGCAGCCGGGAAAAACCTCCCTGGTGAAAACTAACTTTAAACGCTGTATTAGCTGCCGTCTATATGCAGATTAGATTCACTTGGTGGCCTCATTTCACACAGCAGATCATGAATTGATCATGTGTGGAAAGATTGTACGACGCCGCTCACGTGGAGGCTGATCAGAGAGCAGCTGCACAGAGACAGTGATGTTTTTTTATTGAGATGGTGGACAGGGAGCTGTGATCGTGTGGTACAGTATGATGTGGATCAGTGTTTGACCTGAGGCCACTGCACCCTCTAACTTCATGTAGTGCTGGTTTTAAATCTGCTTTTCAAATCATCCATCCTTCTGTATCATTTCTCAGGTAGTTTGTTGATATTTACGGAAGCTGAGAACAGCTGTGCTTGCAGTTATTTTTTAACCTGTTGACCTCAAGATCATGTGCAAATTATTTCATTGTCTTGAGAAAGAAATAACGACATAATCAACCCAGTGTCATAAAGCAATGTTGTTTCCTCTTATTAATTCTAAAGTTTATCAGAGATCTAAAGTGCCACGCCAGAATGCATAGATGGTGTCTTGACAGCTGAGGTAACTGATTTAAATGGAAATGACAGATCAAAGCGCCATCACTGATCAATGCATCAGACTGTAATCAGACTACACTTCAGTCAAGTTCTAACAGAGACATGCTCTGTGCCTTTCTGTGAGTGATATTCAGATCAGTCATGCCATAAATGTTTGTTTACACCTTATTATAAATGTGGAGTTTACATGTGGATGCCTGATTATATTACATATTATACATATATTGCATTGAATATTTCCTGGTCCTTTCTCCTTTGTGCTTATCTGTAGCAGGAGGAGTTGCAGAATGGCTACTGTTAGCTATGTTAGCCTCTCACCATTTCTCCAGGTGTTTCTGAGGTGTTTATGTCAGGGTCTCTTGCCCATGAAGTTATAAAATAATCCATTGTGGCTCACAGAGTATCTGTAAAAGTGGGACAGCTAATTGGCTGATATAGAGCTGCAATGAAGAATTGATAGATCAGTTATTGAATTGACTGCCAACTATTTTGATAATTGATTAATGGGTTTGAGTAATTTTTTTTTTTTTTAAGAAAACTTCTGATTTCAGCTTCTTAAATGTGAATATTTTCTGGTTTCTTTACTCCTTCCTAACAGTAAATGGAATGTCTTTGGGTTGTTGTGGACAAAAAACAACGTTTGAGGACGTCATGTTGGACTCTGAGTGACATTAATCAATATTTTCAGGCATTTTAGAGACCACATAACTAATTGATTAATGGAGAAAATGACTGCTTGATTGAATGATTAATCAATAATGGAAATAATAGTTACAGGAAAGCCACATGTTTGGATCTATATTTCAAGTGGGAAAATTGTGACAGGATTTAATTAATTGGAATTAACTGATTAATTGTTGTAGTTGCAGCTCAAGGCCAGTATGGTTCAATAATACATAGCGACGTAGTTTGCCATTATAAATCGGTGACACACTGATTCAGTATGTTAACTAGGTCACATGATTGCATGAGGATTCATTGGTGGCTTTTTGTCAGTGTTGTGTAAATTAAATGTTTTGGGTTTCTTTTTTTTGAAGAATAGGTCAATTTATCTTTGCTAATGATGTGTTGGATTTGCGTTATTGTGTATTTTCGAACATATTTTCATTTTTGCAAAGAAAAATCCTTTAAAAAATATCAAGCAATAATTTGGTAGTAACTCTGAGGACCTCCTAGGTGTTGTGGACCCCCTGTTGAAGACACGGGCCTTGTAACCTCGTTTGCTACACTGGGAGCAACGTAATGTAGACTAAAATACTCCAGCAACAGCCCTCATTTTTCATCAAGCCTTCAGTGCTGGACTGAGCAGTTTCAGTACTGTTGCTGTTTCATGTTCCAAAATGCAAATCGAATCATGTCTGTTCAGATGGATGGTAGTTTATGTTGGTAATTGTTATTTTTGTGTTGCATTTACAAAGGCTGTCAAAGGCTAACCACAGTAATGAAATCTTTGGTTGAAACAGAGTTATAACTAGAAATGAACTCCCTTATCTTGTGACAAAGGTTTAGAGTTCAACTTTGCTTTGTTTTAGAGAAAAATGTTTAAAAATTGCAGTAACTACAAAATCTGGCCAGTGAAAGAACTTAAGACTTTTTTTTAAATTAGCCTTTGTATAGTTACTGCAGTTAAGCTTTGTAGGGCACATAATGACGTAAAAATACTACTGAAATATCATAATTAACATTAATATTATATTACTTTGTTACTGTTGAAACCAATGCATTAATGTATGTATTAATGAATGCATTACCCCTAACATGATAAACATGAAAGATAGCCTTCTGAACGTAATATTAGCACCGCTGTTAGTGTGTTGTTCCATTAAAATGAGCTTGATGCCTCTTATCTTATTTAGGTGCGACTGCAGATGAATTTTGTAAAAAATAAATCGTTCTTTTTTCCACCAAGAACCAGTAATGTTAGCTTTAATTTTATCTGGTAATGTTAGCATTTAAGGCACAGATACATGCAGGTCATTGAAACAATAATTAGTAGTTCATTTGTTCATTTTTCACATTATTGTTGAGTTAATATATTTGTTGATGGTATTAATTGTAATGCATGATATTCTACCTTCCATTTAAATGGTTACTTTATCTAGTTTCTGACTCTTTTTTGTTGTGGGGGCAAAAAAAACAACAACTTGTCAACAAATATCTTTCCTTATAGTTTCCCTTGACAACATGTTGCAACATAAATCATCTTATTGAAGATGTTGATCCTTGATCCTTTCAGTGCTGCAATCAGCATCAGATGGGTTTCTTTTTTCGTACGAAGGGAGAAAAATCAACTCTCGGCTTCACACAGTGCAAGAAGTTTTGGCCCAGATTCCCAGTTGCATCATGTGCTTTGAGAGATTTCCAGCATTATATATGTATATACCTGTATACTGTATATGCATGCTGATTGATTTAGATGGCTCCATGCTGGCTGTATTTAATGACTATGAAAATACACATTCTGGGATGTCAGAAATATGTGTTTGGATGTCAGCTCATGAGAAGTTTTCTCACTCTTGCCATCAGCAGATTATACAGAATATTTGATTTGCTTCTCCGAACCGGCACTCGTGGGGATTTGGTAATACTGTCAAAAAAGATGTGAGGAGAAGTTGAGAGCAGAGATGGAGAGAGATAGCAAGAGAGAGGCGGGCTTTGATCAACAGGAGATCTCGCTGACTCTTTGGCAGCCAAAGCTTGCTCTCCTGAAACACATCTCTCTCTCTCCGTCTCTTCCTGTTGTTCTCTCAGTCCTTGAATTTGCCCTTTACGCTCAAACTTACAGCTCTATACATTCACAGCTACAGTATAGAACTGCTTTTAACTCCCGTCTTTGTTCTTTGTCTCTGCCTCTTTGTCTTTCTTACAACTCCAAACTCCTCACCTCGCACGAGCAGAGGATTTTACACTATATGGCTCGAGGTTTCTACAAATTAAAGAAAATGCTGCTGCACAGCTGAACAAGCCAAATTCAGCCCCCACAGCTTGAAAACTTTTACAGTTCTCATTCTCCAAGTGATAGCACATACTTTGAGTTTGACAGCCTGCAGTGTCAGAGAGCATCATGGGTCTGGACTGGCAGGGAAATACTCGTCCTTTACATACTGTGCCCCAGACTGTCGCAGCAGTGTCACTCTGTGATGTTGAGCTGTGGAATCTGGACAAAATCTCCAACAGTACAGTTCACTCAGAGGTTAGAGGAGATATCTGGGCCAAACGAGATGTGAAACAGTTTTACCTCTTTCAACTACAGCCCACGGACCAAAGCTTCAGGCACAGAGCTGCTACTACAGAGAAATAGCTGATATTCTCAGTTAGCTTCTGCTCTACCAGTCACATAAGTGGGATCAATTTACTGCTACAAGACCTAAACTTTGAATTTTGAGCCCTGCACAAGTCACAACTTAACAGTGAGTTTCCAGCACAGATGTATAATAGAACTAGACAGGGCATTGCTGCTCAGCTTTGCCACCATTTTTTCCCAGTAGCCACTTGCGGCATTGCAGCAAAAAATTCTCCACCTGCCCAAAGAGCATTTTTCCCCATCATTATAAAAGAGACGTCTGTATTAACTGTTGACAGGACACTTCAAACTGCAAACAAGCTGAAAAAATCTATTTCAAAATCTGTGACATCATCATAATGTAAAGTCTTGGGGCCGAACAGGAACTCCTGTAGGTTCAGTCTTGGAGTTCAGGCAAAGATTAGGTTAATATACAACTTTTTAGGATGCAGTTTTGCTTGCTTATCCGGAGAAGTGATGAGCTGACCCAAAGTGAGCATAGAAAACCTTTTTTGTCTTATGCGCCAGCTGACCAATTCTCAATGGACTAACTGGGTGCCATCTTTGCATGGTGTATCTAGTTCATTATAATAACATAACTAAGCTTGTTAGCTATCTGAATATTAGAGTTTATTTTCCAGTAATTTTGATAATACTGGGAGAAATTATATAGGCCTGTAGTTTGAAACTAGAAGTGGGTGATCTGAGCAGTTTTCCAGCCAGAGGGAAAAATAGAAAATCCGATACAGAGATTTATCAGATGTTGTAGAAGAGGCATGAAGCTGTCAGCATGAATCTTTAAAAAAAAAAAAAAAAAGCATGTTTAAACCATAAATGTCACAGGCATGAGAATTTTTCAAAGAACCCAGTGTTTCATATAGCTCTGTCTGTGTAATCTCAGAAGAGGAGAAGTGATGTAAAGTAGAAAAGAGATGGAAGACAAGAGGGAGTGTCAAAATTAGAAGCTAATTCTCTACGAGACAAAAACAAAATCATTGAAGGCGCTTGCAACCTTTTCAGATTAATTGATAGGAGCTGCTTGTAGAGAAATTTGAATATCGTCATTCTGTTTCTTCTCATTTTCACCAGCAATAACTTTTAGTGTCTGCCATAATGTTTTAGGTTTAGAATCAGCTCAAGTAATTTTCTTTTGGAAATAATCACCCTTAGCTTTACATAGATCAGTCGTACATTTATTTCTGATTTCTATTAATTGTGTTTTATTCTCTGGTGTTTTTGATGATGTATACATTTTAAGAGAAAGAGCCTTCTGTTTGAGTAATTTACCCATGGTACTTCACTCTGCTGAGATTGCACCTTGTAGGCAGTAGCACATTTTTTACGTGTTGAATCCACTCTGTCATAGAAGTGAGTCAGAGTTTGTTCTGGGTTTTGACAGTTATGACAGTTCATTGCAACATGGCGGACTCCATGGAAGAGGACCCGTCCCCTCTGTAGATATAAAGGACTCATTCAAGTTAACAAAGAGACAAATGCCTTCTTTTATTAGTCGTTCAAAAAGCCCTCGTCCACTTCCCCTTGGCACTTGCCCTTGAGGGAATCCCTGCCACCATCATAGGGGTGAAAAACTGGAGTGAGATCAACCCTCAGAGGAATGTGGTCAACTATGATGGTCACTGCAAGGTCACCCACGATGCATTACTGTCGTGCCTTTGGTTCATCAACATTTGGTGCAATCAACATTTCCTGCAGCAATAACAGTTCTGATAATCATGATTGAGATCAAAAACAGACATTTCTAAATCAGAAAATGATATACTTAATTATCAAGTACAGAAGATGTTTTTGCCTCATCAAAATGAGTCTGCAGGTATTTCTGATGATTTGCAAAATGAAGTTCAATGCGAAACTACAACAATCCATGATGGTGTGGGCTCAAAGTGAACAAGGACAAGTGTTTTTCACCAGAATTCCTCCCCGTCCTCTGCTCTCCAAGTGGCCTCTGTGCAGCGTAAGGGCCCCCTGAGGGTCCGGGGTCCGGCCAGGTCTATACTGCAGCCTTACCATGATGTTTGACAGATAGTCTAGTTTATCCAGTCGGCTGAATGTTGATATCAAAGCTTTAGTTTTACATAAGAGACAAAGTTTTCTTCATTTTTTTTATCATTAGAAATTAAAATTTTAAAAGTGCTGTTGTGAAGAATGATCAAAATGTTCTCTCTCTCACACACACACTTAACACAGTTAATCTGTAGATTGAGGGCATGTGGGGGAGGCTGGATCTCTGCAGTGCCAGCGTGGAGGCAGTAAGATTGAGGTCGCGCTCGTCAATACTTGTGTGTGTGTGTGTGTGTGTGTGTGTGTGTGTGTGTGTAGGTGTTGTTCTCCTAGGTGCTCGGCCGTGGAGACTGCAGTGTTGATGGGCTGAACTCCATCTGTGAGTTCACAAGTGTTTGTTTGCTCTCTGGTCAGCCAGTCTGTGATGTGAGATATGCCGTCCTTGTATTTCACGTCTTTGAAACTCTCCACCGAAAGCACAGCACAGATAAAAAGTCAGCTTTATTATTTAATACTATGGCCCACATACACAGTGTGGTCTCCACTCAAAGCATCAGCAGGATTGTGCTGTGCAGCATTTCAAAGGTAGTGACTGTTTATGTTACATCATAAGGCCACAAGGCATGTTTTCATATAGAAGTCGTTTGTAAACAATTTTATGAAAACTCAACTACCTCTGTCGTACAGCTTCTGCTCCTGTACTTTCTGTGCAGCTGGATGTGACACTGCTATAAAACATTTCTGTTGTTGACGGTCCATATGCTGTCCTTTGGTGCATTCAAGGTTTCCAGTAAAGGCTGCAAATCCTTACAATCCTTCGGCCAGGTTTGACCTGCGAGAACTGAGAGAACATCTCTGCTCTCAGCATCATGCATGCATCATTTCAAAGTTACATAGATGGTGCAGCTTGTGTCTGCAGTTTGGTTCAGTTTAGCAATTCAGTTTCAGCTGTAAGACGTCAGTCAGTAGAGTGGAGATCCCTGCCAGGCAACAGGTGGTGAAGCACCTACTGCAAACTCCCAGCAACATTAATATGACCCTCACACATGTTGTCCTGATCTGAAACAAGTTGTTGATAAAAAAGATGAGGACAGGGGACTGATAGAGAGCTGAACATCGTGATGTCACAGTAAAGTTGACCATTGACCTTTTAAATATAAAATGTCATCACGTTGTTATTTATCCTGTTAAATATTTGTGTGTAATTTTGACATTATTAGCATATGAATTCTTGAGTTATGGCCAAAAATGTGTTTAGTGAGCTCACCGTGACCTTGACCTTTGATTGCTGAACACCAAAATCTAATCATTCTTTATTTATGAGTCCAAGTGGTTCCCAGTTTGTTGTGTACATCGAGCTAGAAAGTCTCAAGCAACAGTCCTGCAATAAATCCCCCTTTGATGAAGATTGTAAAAGTGAAGCTGAAATGAACTCTGTTCTGCCACCAGTTGGTTTCTGTTAAAGGTTTTGTTGCCAGTAGCAACTACAACTAGCTGACATAGTTCCAGGATTGAGCGTAACTGAATACAAGTATTAAAAAACACCCTAGTGATAAATCAGCACTAGAAACTATTAGAGCTTGGGATCTGTGCCTGAACCCGATGGGACCCAGTGGGACCTGATGCGTTGGGATTTGGTTGAGCCATGTTTCTTACATATTTAATGAGCTTACAGTGGGTTTGGGCTGTTGTATTATTTTTATTATTATGATCAGCAGTACTAGTTCTCCCCAGTTATGTCGCTGCCTATTCAAATTCCCCCCATGTATTGTCCCTGTCATTGATAGAAGCTTGTTAAGAAAAATGTTGGTCTGTAATTGGTTCTGGGCTGAGATATGTTAATGAGGGATGGATCTGGGTCCGTTTTGGACAGAATTTTGTCGGCCTTGGGCCTTTTCAGGCTCAACTTTTCAGTCCTGATTGAAATTCTGGAAACTATGTTGTTTTAATGTGAGAGAGCGTCCTAGTGGCAGATTTGACATACTGTGCATCAGATTATTGTAGTGAGCTTCCTCAGCTCATTTTGATGTTAGGTCGAGTCATCTATTATTATCTTTGGCAACAGAACAGTGCCTGAACAGAAAACAGAAACACTTGCAAATGACTCCAAAAACAACATATATGACAGCTCCCAAAACTGTCGTAATGAACTGCTTGCACGGACGACCTGAGTGGTGCCGTTTCCAAACAGTCAGCCATTTGGACGGTGGTTACACTTGTTTCTGACGGGACTTTTCTCCAGTCCCTCTTGAACTGGACAAAACACAGTTCAGGCTTCACAACACCAACCTCCACACAATCCCATCTGGCTCATTAACCCAGCTTGTCCTGCCTGTCCCATTCTAATTTCCTCTCACCTTCTTAAGGTAACTGGACAGACAGGGAAAAGTTTACTAAGCTGATAACTTGTGACTCAGAGAATCATTAGATTACTCCTGCATTTGGATAAAATCCAGATTAAACCCACTCTCAGTCTGTATTATTAGAGTCCTGCCCCACAGATGGCCTGATGATCGCAGGTATCAACTCTAATGAGTCTGAATCTGCTAAGTAATCTACTTAATCCAAGTTTAATCTCCACCGGCTGCAGTCTCTTTGTCCTTTTAAAGTGTTCTTGGAAAGTTTAGGTGACGTGGAAGAACAGCTGAGAGAGCTTGGAGGCTGAAAAGTAATAGAAAAAATGGTAACTAGGATCCATAACAAGCAAAACATAAGTATTTTTTTGTAACAATTATAAGAAGTAGTGACACAAAAAAAAAATGTTAAAGGTAGAAATGCTTAATTCAACTAGCACTCAGAGTATAAAAGTAAAACTTTTAAAAACAGATTTCTACTGGATGTTTCTGTCTAAAGCTAAGCAAACTTTTCTCACCATCTGAATCTCCCTCTCTGTTTTGTCCTGTTATGTTTTTTTTTACATTGCTACATCTTTTTCATCTCTTTATGTCTTGTTCGTTGTTTTTGTCTTGTTAAGTCTTTTCGGTCATTTTTGTCTTGTCATTGCTTTTACGTTTTTTTTCGTCTTGTTTTGTCTTATTCATAATTTTTCGTCTTATGTCCTTTATATTGTTTTTGTAATGTCTTCTTGCATCTTACTCTTTTTTTGTCTTATTATATCTTTTTCATATTATGTCTTACATTGTTTTCATCTTGTTTTGTTATCTGGTTACATCGTTGTGATATACACAGATGGATGCAGCAAATAATTGCCTTTCTCTGTGTTATCGTTCCATCCATTTAGGTCGAAACCAATCTTGATGTTGTGGAGGCGACCTGCAATGGTGCAAAATAAAAATCAATAATTCTCCTCAAATGCTTAGAAAGTACAGATATTTGTCTTTAGATGATGGGAGTAAAAGTAAAGTGAAAAATAAATACTCAAGTAGAGCACAGACACCTTAAAAATCTACTTAAGCACAGTAACAAAGTATTTGTAGTTGAGTACTTCCTACCTCTGCCTCTCACACTATGTTTTGGCCAACAAAGTAATGTAACTGAGTGAGAAACATGGGCGTGGGTTTCAGAATCTCATATGCAGTGCATTCTGGTATATGTAGGCACTGCCTGCACGGCTCTGTGAGTTCTTGGTCAGTGTAGCAACACTGAAGAATTTATTGCTTTAACATACTACATTTCCCATCAACACTGACTGGAAATCCACATGAAACTTGTCAAATTCTATCTTTAATTACTGACTGACAGCACCCAAGCACCGGTCAAGTTGGCTGCGGTGAGAGCAGGATGCGAACAGTGGTCTCTCTTGTCCAAGTCAAAAACTCTGTTGACCCAACCTTGACAGGTTGTGTGATGTTTTGACATCACTTCATCTTTGCTGCCGTTTCCTGGTCATGTACTCGTAAATACAGACGACCAATCCTGCTGTTCGTCTGCGGACGACAGTCTCCTCGTGATTGTAGTTAAATTCAAACAAGTAGAGGACATTCTTGACAAAACAAAAAAAGAGTAGAGCATGTCAGTTGTTTGTATGCTGCGTGCAAACTCAGAACCTGAATGAGGACGTCAGCTGTGAAAAATTGTGTGTCCAACTAAATTTTGTTGAAATACTGCTCCATGGCCTGTTGGCCTTGCAGAGGCGGGAGAGGAAGAACAATGGTGAACTCAGTCTTTTCTCTTTTCCATCCTGTGTTTAAGAGACAGCTGTGAAATGAAGGTGTTAATTATTCATGGGGTTATATGTATATATTTAAACTGCAGGAATGGAGACAAGCATCCATTATTCAGCACGCCTGGGCTTTTTATGAGATTAATCATTATTAAGTGAGACTGTGTGGGTGGTGGAGTGGACACAGGAGGACGAGTGTTAAAATCCGTGTGTGTGTGTACGCTGCATTCAGAATCATAAATCACCCAAGTGAATCTCAAGTGTGTGTGTGAAATTACATTTCACTACTGTTTAATTATTGCAGGGTTTCACCATTAACATTCACAGCACGAGTGTGTTTGTGTTTTATAGGACATACGAGTTTCAAATTTGCATTTGGGAGTATTTTACTGCTTATTTGGTGTATTACTTTATGTATAAATGGTGGAGTGTGTGTGTGTGCGTGAGTGAGCAGCAGGGCAGTCAGATTACCAACAATCATGACCACAGTCCACTAATCAATACTTCCTTTTACCATGCTAGTCACACCTTACTACCTCCTCATTGTGTGTGTTTCCAAGTCTATATAAATGCTAAATTAGATCCTGTGTGTGTGTGTGTGTGTGTGTGTGTATGTGTGTGTGCACGTGTGTGCGAGCGCTTGTGTTACTCCATCAACAATTGGATATTCCTGATTGGGACTTTTATTCAGCCGTGCAGAGCAGTAATGAATTTACTGAGTTTCTAATGCATGAAACAGTGAAGTACAGCCTGTTGTACGTTTCTCAAGATTGAAGCATGTGTGCCATGTTTGCCACTGCTCGACATTTTATGGTGAACATTTAGTAGATTTTTGTGGCACGGTGCCACCAGATAAAAGACTTATCTTAAATTACATATAGCGTTACCTATCTTACAGCAAGCTTACCACAAGCTCACCTGGCTTACTTTTTGTGACCACAGTGTATCCATCTTCTGATGGTTACTTCCAGCAGGATAATGCGCCATGTCACAAAGCTCGGATCATCTCAATCTGGTTTCCTGAACATGGAAATGCATTCACTTCACTCCATTGCCCTCCACAGTCACCAGATCTCAGTCTAATAGAGCACCTGTGGGATGTGGTCGAATGGGAGATTCACATCACGGATGTGCAGCTGACAAATCTGCAGCAACTGCGTGATGCTGTCGTGTCAATATGGACCAAAATCTCTGAGGAATGTTTCCAGCACCTTGTTGAATCTATGCAAATTAAGAATTAAGGCGGTTCTGAAGGCAAAAGGGGGCTGAATTCGGTACTAGCGAGGTGTACCTAATAAAGTGGCCAGTGAGTGTAAACTGCAGCACTTCTAATCCGCTCAGTCATCGTTGACTTTCTCAGTTTATTGCAGGAGTGAGTGAGTGTTCACCTTGAGCGCTGAGCCAAAGCCACCTTCATTACACTGAGGTTCACATGGGGATTTCATTTGCTATGAATCAATTCAGTCAGCTTTTGAACCGGCCCATCGATCAGTCAGTTGATCAGGTCCCCTTTCAGATAATCAATTTAGCACTGTGTGAACCAGCGACCTTTTTATGGAGTCGTGTGTACAGTGAAGGATGAGCTGACAGTTGGATTCACAGAGGAGCATGTCAGGTTGTTCCATAAGCAGTCTGATCACAAACAAGCATCAGATCTCCTCTGAAAATCACTGATTTCTGTGAATAACGTGCGTCAGCTGAATGTAATGTAGATCCTGGATAAATATCTCAAACTTAAAATGACATTTGAAATTCAAATGATTTCATGAAAACGCCGTTGTTACTTTGCTCGCTCATGTTGAGCCTGAATGACTCTTGTCCTTCCGAGCAACTCAAGTTATCATAAAATATTCTGGCTAATTTTCTGCCCCCATAATGAATTCAGAGTAATTGGTTCCTCTAAGGAGAACCTGTCAAATGGAGTTGGTTTATTTATGCTGAACCCTTCAAAGAGTGAATCAACTTTTGTTAATTTTGAGATGTAGATGGCACAAGCGGTGAAATCGTTATAAGAAATGGAAGTGATAGCCGAGGGATTTGAGGCCGGAGTTAAACTTCTACAACCCATGACTCAAATAAGATTTTAAGATTCTCGCCCTGCAGGGCCGAGGTTTATTAAAACTGCCTTGTTATTACTCATGTCATGTACCCAACTGAGAGAAAAACCTCTCTGGATCTGAACATGTAGAGAATAAAAACATTTGAGAAATATATACAGTATTCATGCTCCTTGTTTCTCGGGGCTGATAACTTTCTGTTTAATTCTCTCTTATTATCTCCAAGGATTAAAGTAAATCATTTAGAACCAGAATATTGGAATAGCATTTTGAATTTACTTATTCTAGCAGCCAACTCATCTATTACATCCTCTGATTAATACTAAAACAATTATTAATTAATTTATTGGTTTATTGAACAAAAACTGACAACTATTTTGATAATTACTTCCCTTTTTAAGGCTTTTATCAAACACAAAAGCCAATTTGCTTGTTCCAGCTTCTCAGATGTGAGGAAGTCCAACTTTTCTTGGTTTTATATCATGAATTAAATATCTTTTTGCTTTTGACTGTTGGTTGGCAGCCCAGTATCAAGGCAGTTTTTATGTATTTTATGTATTATCTTGCATTTTTAAGAGCAATTACTACATGTTTCCTTCGGGACAGTAAAGCCTTAACTTATAGTGTTGTGTCGATGAGTTATCAATTTTTTGCTCAGCACAACTTTCAAACTAGTAAGGACAGACGTAGTATAAAAAGCAACAATGTCGAAGTAGGGAGGAGGACATGGTGGAGGGATGAGTCAAACACAGGATTTTCACACAGGAGACCAGGGTTTGTGTCCTGTGTGTAACAAAAAGTCATGGTTCACTTACTTAAAGTTTTAAGTTACGTCACTTATGTGCATAACTTACACCAGTTAAGTGGTATCGTAATCTCAATATACTTATTTTAACCCAAACCATGATATTTTCCCTTTTTTTTGGTTTTGGTGCTCCGTCACATCACATGACACATCCAGCCATCTTATATGTTGTTTTGGAAATCATTGGCAATCGACCTATTCTGTTGTTTGGGTAAGAGTATGTGTTTTAGTAGGACGTGGTGCATGGGGGGGATTTGCTCGGATGTCCAGAAGGAGCTCGGAGTAGCGCAGAAGTCAGTCGAGGGGGTTTGGGAATCTGATCAGGATGCCTCCTGGTGACTTCTTCTGGAGGTTTCCCAGGACTGTCCAACCAGTAGGAGATCCCCAGGTGGACCTGGGACTTTTACTTAAGAAACCAGGGTTTGACTTACGTGTGAAACCAAAAGTCATTGTCCCTTATTCACTTTCCTTAAGAAGAAATATTGTCTTAAAACCCACTTAAGCAGTTTTTATTAGGATTCTGGCATTCACCACTGTTTTGTCATGTGGGATATGTGGGATTATATGGGACATTTTAGTGCTGATCGTTTGCGCAAAATACTTCGTTATTGTGTTTTCTTCAATTCCACTGTTGTATAATATTCTAGGTTTTAAATAACTAAAACTATTTTTAGAATTCATATTGTTTTTATACTTATTTTCAAAATTTTACAAAGCATTATGGGCTTTTAAAATAAATATTTTAACTTTACAGTCTGATTTTTTTCATAGCTTACAAATAATGTCAAGAAAGAAACAATAATCAAAAATTGATTAGGTTTCAGTGCACGTCTTTATCGTTTTTTTAAAATGCATGTTCATTTCTGGTGCGGTGTCTGAGATCAGGTGTGGGGCAATTGAATGGGATTTGGGTGCACGACTCAGAGGACGGCTGCTTCAGCAGGAGTTCATCTGTAGATAAATGATAAAAAAATAGAACCACTGTAGTGACCTTTTCTGGGTTTTAAATAATGTAGTGTTTGGCCCATACTGCAAAGGCAAATGTTTGAATTTTGAATACAAATAAGCACATAAGTAACTTCTTTTTTTTTTTTCAAACACATGGCTATGTTGAAGAGGAGGGCATTTATTCACTAAGATAGTCACTGCTTTTAGTTTTTACACTCTGGTGTTTGAATGTGTCATTATGTTTCATGGTTTTACAGCTGCAGCTTTTAGATAAAATTTACTGTCAATCTGTTTTAATTCTGAAAAAACAGCTTACCTTCTGCTCACCACCTTCTTTAGATTTTCAGTTTTAAGTTGGCAGTGGCCAAAATGCTAAACTCACGGCTTCGAAGCAGTCGTCCACAAACGTCTCAGTGGCCTTGTCCACTTATAGTCACATCCTGAGCATTTGCACCAGCATTTTTAGAAGACTATTTGAGTTGAGGTGAAGCAGGGTATCCATGGTAGCCATCAGGCTCATCCAAACACTAAAAAGTACGTCCCTGCTCAATCCAGCAGTTTGAAGAACGTCAGCTGTGGCTTAAACAGTCAGCTGTGTTGGTTGCTGCTTTTCTGGTCACCTTGTTTGTAGTAACAGAACAAACTATCTTGACATGTAGAGTTTCCTCTGTGTGTGTAAAGCTCACTAGTCTGGATTTCTGTCTGTGTATGTGTGAGTGTGTGTGTGTTCCTGCCTTGCCTGCAGCGTGTCATCATGACAGCACTGTACTCCGACTCTGCTGAGAGTTTGTATCCTGAATGAACTACAGGAGGATGTTTATACAAGGTGAGAAACTGCAGATGATGCACTCAGGTCGGCACAGCAACAGTAGCGTTGCGACACCTAGCCTTGCTGAGAGGCGGAAACGGACGTCAGGAGGTGAAGAGCAACGGCGAGAAGTTAAATCGTCCTCCAGCTGATCACACAGTAACAACAGTGTGAAAGCAGGGCAGATTACCTTCAGTATTCACACACACACACACACACACACACACACACACACACACACACACACACACACACACATATGATGAGGTCACATGATCCGTCCTATCTGTCATCATTGGATCAATTGGCAAGCAGAGGTCAATTACTCTACACCTTTCATGATGGCCGCAGAACTATTAGACCCTCTCCATATCTGCAGCCAATGACGGATGATCCCCAGAGTGGACTGTGTGTGTGTGTGTGTGTGTGTGTGTGTGTGTGCGCGTGTGAGTTCTCGTGTGTCAGAGAGAATTCATTTCATTATCTTTTAACCTTTCCCTCTTTTCATCGCTCCCTTCTTTGTGTGTGAACAGTAGGTGCCAGTTTAATTAATCCGCTGTGTAACTGTAATGTATCACTGTCATACAGAGTCCGACAAGGGTCCAAAACCAGCGCCACTTAAACAAAGCTCAGTGCAAGTACTGATCCATTAATCTGAGACCTGACCTGTAACAATATCACCATCAAGTAGTCTCGAAGAGCCTCTGCTGGCTCTGAAGTAGTGGCCTGGATAAATAAATACATGAGACTGTTATGCATGCAGATTATGGAGACGGCATCCCCTGTCCACAAATCCAAGATGAAACTGACGGAAGGGCGGGACTGAGAGAAAAAGCTGCATCTTAGAATTTGCTAAGCACCGCCCTCCTTAGTTACTGTTACTACGGCTACAAAACTTTCCATTCCCGCGCTGCAAATGAACAGTTTACAGTGATATTGGTGGCAGATTCAACATCGAATTTGAGAGTAATTGTTGAAACACAAGGTCTTTGATTCTTTAGAGAATTAAACAAAAGCAGACTTCTAGGTGATGATGCTGGAATTTTTGAGTTAAAATAATGAAGCAAGCAGATTTCATAAGTTTAAGTGGCTGATGTGAGCTAATGCTGAATCCTTGAGTCGGCTGAGTAGTCTCCGGCTGATTTTTTTTTTTAATGTCTCCACCTGATGTGCTTTAAAACAAAAACCATGTGAAAGTGTTTATGCAGCTTTACCTAGCAGCTGCGTTCATGATATAACATTCATGCTAAAAGACTGAGGCCAAAGCTAGCTTACATCTCACCAAGCTGGTCGGATGGTGAAATACAGTATATCTGTGATAGGAGGGGCTCGATAAGTGCAGTGGACCTTGAGACGGTTCACCCAGCCAGATAAGCTGGACCATGATTGCGGAGGAGGGCTGAAATAAGAGCTAAGCTAACCCAGCTTAGACCAGAGACATGAAGCCAGAGTGACATGCCTCGTCATTGTCCCAGTTTGATTCTGCACCAGCCCACATCCTCCCCCTCAATTCCCCCACAAAACTAGCTAACAAGTTTGGTTGGAGGTAAAGTTTCTGCAGCTAGCATTGTTCTGCATTGTGTTCTTGTGTTTCACGTAATTGAGAGACCGCAAAAAAAGAAATGCCGAGCATCGCTCTTCTCAAAGCCCCCTGCACACTACTTCAAAATGCAGAGAAATGGACAGCTTGACAGCCTTAGTTACAGTTACTAACCTACGAATGGAGAGTTACTGTTTGGAGGTGGGACTTACTCTTACTTTTCTCATTCAAGAGAACGCCATGTGAAATAACTTTCCTCTGATTCATTTATTTCTTCTGTTGTTTTCTCCTGTCTTGTCTCTCCCCATGTGTCTGTCTCAGTTGGTCAGTTGGCCTCTGTAACAGTGACATAAAGGCTAGAATAGTTTAGCTAAATGTCAAAATTTAACGAATGTCACGTAACACACATAATGTTGTATCTTACAAGTTTTCATTATGTTTTGGTTTCATATGAGACATCAACCTTGGTCTTCTGGGTGAAAGTCCTGAGCCGCCCCCCTCATCCAGAAAGGACGACTGAAATAGTCAAATGATGGGCTTTTTCTCGCTACCTACATCCTGTGATTCAGACTTGTGCCAATTAAACACTGTACACATGTACACTGGCCTGCACATGTAGAGTCTTGAGGCTAAAGGACATTTCTGTGTGTCTTGAGATCTTCTTTTCCGTCCTTAAATAATAAAAGATGAATGATACTTTAAAAAAAATTACTTTAACATGAAAGAAAAGAGGGGATAAGTGGTTTAATCGTGATTTCAGCTGTTCCCGCTGGAAATTTCTCCTTTCATAGATCTTTGTACTACATTTCAATTTGTGAATGAGAGTGTTTGTGTTCTCTTTTAGCTTCAGCAATGAAAATCAGTGGACACATATGTAAACACTTGAGTGTGAGGAGAGCTGACTGGAAATAGAAATACAAATTACAAAAGAGCTCCAGTTGTTATATCTGCCCTACAGAGGCACATTAAACTGTATCACAATCAATACATCCAGTTTCATTATAGCTGTGTGTTTGTGTGTCTGTCAGTCAGGTAACAATCCCTCTCGTCAGTTAAGTCACCTCTCCATATTGATCGGCTTTCCTAAAAATGTGTTTTCCATTGATTGACAGAGGAGTAATTAAATGATGGAGAGGGAGCTCGGGGCGCTCCGCATTGATTGGCTCCTGCAGCTTTAACAATAAACTGCATCTCAGATGGGAAGGCCTATTTAATAACCTGAGAAATTGTATTTTTATGGCGTATCATTGTCAACAACAGGTAGCAATCATTCCCCAGTAATTGCTACTCCCGGCTCTCCCCACTGGACTTCATTCAGACTTCAGAGCAGAGAGGATCAGGAGGAAACGCAGAGAAGGAGGTGGAGAGAGCTCGTTGTCAACAAGTTCCTGCCTCTCTCTCTGCTCTCGTTATCTCGCCGGCCTCGATATGAACCCGTGTTCGCAGCATCCACCAAGAAACATGTTTTTTTGTTTTTTTTTTTTTTTTCCTGCCGGGTGTCAGAATTTTCTCTCAGTGTGTGAAAGATGAAACGAAATGCAGCAGATCGGTTTCGCTCTCGCAGCACTCCCAGGCCCCCGCTGCTGTGGAAACTAGTGACCGGAGTTTGACTCGTGCGTTTGTCAAATCCTGAAAATAACCAATTTTTACAAGGAGATGGAGGAGATGAGAGGGAGAAGGGAAGAGGAGGGGGAGTTAGATCAAGACACTGCACTACAAAAGTACTTTTTGAACCCTGATATTAATATTTATTATCTATTAGACCTGAGAGTCTGACTTTTTTTCCAAGGGAAAAAATGGAGACAATGAGAGACTAGATAAACATGTTTTGATATAAATCATCTTGTAAGTAGAATTTCCCAGAAATGAACATCAGTGTCTTGAATCATGACAGGATTCTTATTGATCCCTGGAGGAAAATTGGGTTTTACAGTTCAGCAGCACAAAAGACAGTTGAAAGGCAAGTGGAAGGAAGAGGAAGCATCTGAAAGATTTGATCTTTTCTCCACTACAAAAGACCCATAGTTCCAGCTGTATCTCCCACTGCTAGATACTAAAACTCACTTGATGATAAGTTAAAAAAGTATAACTCTAACACGTAATTAACAGAAGACAATTTTTACAAAACGTATTAGAATAAATGAGAAAAGAAGTCAGTACTGTCAGTTTTTTAAAACTAGACAGAAAAATTCTAATTGCTGCACTAAAATCAAGAACAATGAGAACTGAGTGAAATAATATTTTCATGCTGGTAGAGTTTTGCTTTCTTCTAAGTAAATAAAAGTAAATAAAATAAAATATAGCTAAAATATTAGATAAAGTGGACTTCATAAGATGAAGATTTTTGCAGTACAGAACCAAACGAAGCCTGTACTCGCATCTTTAAGACCCGATTCCTCTTAATCCGACTGTTAGTGCTTTATACTTAAGAGCCAAACCCAGCTCAGGGCTATATTTCATTTATTATCGTCTTTTAACAGTCAGAGAGGTTTCAGAATTCAAGTGTAGAGAAGATGAAGAGAAGCATAAAAAATGAATTAAGGTTTTGATTTTGAAGATTTTGGGCTATATATTTTCCCAAGAAGTCAAAATCAAGGTTTAAGTATTTTTATTTGTCACCTATATGAAAATATTTGGTCCAAAGTGGACAAAACATCATTTTGTACATATGCTCAGTATTCTTAATGGTATTTTTGTGTTAAATGCTTTTTATTGTTCTTTCTTATTGCTTTGCTGGAGCAAAGTGTTTCTGGGGGCCTCACTGATCAAAAACACAACTCTACAACTTAATTCACTGATTTCCGTGAAGCTGGATCATATTTTATGGAAAATATTTTCTGTTTTGTCCCTGATGTCCTCTGGCTGCTCAGCTTCAACTCCCTGTGATATAGAGAGTTTTCTGATGGACAGATAGCTCTAATTGTTGATAAAGTATGTAACCGCTAGCAGCTCACAAAGAGCAGCAACAATTAACCCATTATTAAATTCTATCCATCTATTTTAAACTATTTTGATAATCCATTAATCAGTTTGAGTTATTTCTAAATAAAAAGTCAAAATTTTGTGATTAGAAACTCTTAAATGTGAATATTTTCTGCTTTCTTTACTTCTGCATGACAGTAAACTGATTTTCTTACATTTTACATACCAAACAACTGGTCAAGTAATTAAGAAAATAATCAACAGATTAATCAACAACGACAAATATCATTAGTTCCAGCCCTAGCTTAGTTAGCCATGCTGCTAGCTAGCTCAGCCTCGGGGTGCCAGTAGTCAAACCTGGCAAAGAAAAAACTCTAACATGCATTCAGTGCTATTGACTGCTATAATTGGCAATCAATTTCTGTGAAGTCCCTCTCCAGCTGCCCTTTTTTTTATAGACAACATGAAAATATGTGTAAGCAATCAAACACTCTGCTAGCCGTTTCATTGGAATTTTAAAAACTCAGCCTAAAAAAGTCTGATCATCTTTGAGGTCCTGTCTAGTAGGGAACCCCAGACCTAAGAGAGATCTTGTGAGAGTGATCAATTTAGCCCAAAGCGTGATCTTTCCCTAGCCTGAACCAAGTGTTTTTTGTCCCAAAACTTAAGCAAATCTTAACCACAGTGTCGTCACATTATAAGAAAGTTTGTCAAACTGCACAGTGAAGAACAACGTGTACAAATCTCGCAAGAGTTTCGCAAATCAACATCTTCTGATAATTATAAAAAAGAAAAAAGTCTTGCACCCAATCCAGAAAGTAAAGCTAGAAAGATATAAGGGTAAGGTAGGACAGAGCAGCGGGAGGAATGCATGGCTGAAGAACATGTGACAGATATAGAGATAGAGAGGAGGAGTGAATGAGAGCGGTGACAGAGGAGAGGCAGGGTTACCGCAGGTTACGGCTCGTCCCCGCTGACAGACCTAATGAGCCGGCTGCATGGCTGCTCAGCTCTCACAGGAGATAATTAAAACCGCAGCGATGGGGAGGCTGGAGCCTGAGCTGGGTGGACGGATTGAGACACGAAGGACCTCGCTCTTTGATAAGAAACTATTCACAGACAGGCTACCCGACAGCGGCCTGTGGGCTCTCTGTAGCAGGCAGCTGTCACTACAGCCCCACCGGCTCCTTTACTCACAACAAACCTCCTTTTTTGAAAAGGCCCAGACACTGATTAAAATGCTCTGAAGCCGCTGTGAGAAATGCTAGACGCACTGACCTGCCGTTCACCCCTTCCATCTATGAAGCACGTCTGTTGGACTCTTAGAAAAGTGGGGAAAACGCTGCGTGACGCATCAATCGCTGCAAAACATTTGAGATGTTCCGGTGCCTCGTCAGGATGTGACAGCAGTAGTAAACACACTGTGGAAGTGATGATGCCGCCGGTGGTGGCTGCGGTTCCCTTTGTCTGTCAGCGCACGGGTGTGTGTGGCAGGGCTCCTGGATAATGAGGGTGTCTGCGGGGTTGTTGTAACATCATGTGAGAGGACCCAGGGTTGTAGTCAGGCAGTTGTAAGGACGCCTCCTGTGGGGTGCGAGAGGTGTGCGGCTCTAATCAGACTCTTCAGCCTCCTGCTGCTCCCGCTCCCTCGGGTGGAGCTCCCCAGTGTGGCTGTTTAAAGCTCTGATGGAAACAAAATTAAATATTTAGAGGTTTCTACACTGGCAGCTACAAAAAGAGGATGATTGACGTCCAAACTTGTCTGTGTGTGTTTGTGTCAGCATTGACCTGAATGTGAACCGTTCCTCATTTACAGTGTCACAGTTCTGTTTAGCTCACACAACTCTGAGGCCACAAAGTTAAGAAGTTAGTGATTAAAAGTGACATAAACCTGCTTTCTTCTAAATTTATTTATATAATCCTAATTTATATTGTCAAATACATTTTGGATGAATAGTAATTACCGCCTGGATTACGTATTTTTCCATCCCAGGAAATGTGACATGCTTGTACCACAAGTCCAAGGGATTTGGGTTGAGTGGATGGGTGGACCGCGTTATGTAAACCCTTGTTTAAGGTTAGTGAAAGTTTAGGTAAATACATTGGAAAAACTCAGTGTGACTCATCATTGACCTTTCCAATATTTAAAGCTACACCAATCAATATTTTTATATTAACAATGGACCACATCACTATGTCAATACATTCTGACTCCCAACTCGTCAAAGACCGATGTTTTGTCACCGTCCGACGGCAGCTCATATAGACATGCACGGTACCCATTTGCAGCTGAAAGAGACGCAACAGTTTTTCAAGTTACTGGAATGTAAACCCATCTGCAGCTGTATGAAATGACTTGGGCTGTCGACGTGGAATTAAGTGCAAGAAAGTCCACGTATGGAGGAGGTGGGGTGGATGAATGGCTCAAACTAAACACTGGACTTTCACCCGGTTCATGTCCCATGTGAAGACCAAAACATTATTAAAAGTTTCAAGGGACATAACGTTATGTTTGTTATGCTTCAGGAACTTCTTGTAACCCCCAGACATGGTCTTACTCCAAACCTACCCAAGTGATTTTTGTGCCTAAACCCAACCAAACTGCGACCATTTCACAACGTTATATGTTAAAAACTTCTTTCTGGCAGCATCTCACACAGCCACTAAACGTACCTACATAGATTTCCAAAGTAAAGGCACAAAAATACTTGGGGAGGTTTAGGAAAAGCATTTTTAGAAAACACATTTAGGTCTCTCCTTGAATCTCTCCAAGACACGAAGCTCTGAATGGCTAAAAAGTGTCTTTAACTAAACGACAGTAGGACCGAAGTGGTCTTATTTGGTCTGCTTAGCTGACCACTTACGGCCCATGACACCTCACCAACATGCACATGCCAGAAATCTTGGTGTCAAATTTTCTCAAACATATCAACTCTTTTGTGAAAGGTTGTTTTTTCCCAGTGTAGAAATATTGCCAAGGTCAAACAGTTCCTCTTTTTTTTAATAACCTTAAGATTGTGATAAATGCCTCAATTTACTCTCCCTTGGATTTCTGCAACTCTGTTTTTTGGGAATCAGCCAGTCAGCCATGTCTCGCCTGCAGCTGGTGCAGAATGCTGCTGATAGATTATTCACTGGTACCAAGAGGTGTGACAGTATCACACCGGTACTGGCATCCCTCCATTGGCTACCAGTCAAGTACAAGACAGAATTTAAAGTTATTTTATTTGTTTTTAAAGCTCCACATGGCCCGGCGCCTCAGTGCTTATCTTAGCTGTCCCTCGATGGAGGACGAAGGCGAAGTGAGATCGGGCATTCGCTGTAGTCACCCCAAAACTCTGGAACAGCCAACATATTCAATAAAATAATACATTTTCACTCTCTGTTGACACTTTTAGTGCAAAACTTAAGACCCACATGTTTTCTCTGGCTTTTGAGAATCATTACGGTTTTATATCTCACTTTTTATTCTCCTCATGTAACTGAGGTCATGTAACTGTGTCTTTAAAAGAAATTTATGTTGACTTTTTGTTTCACACCGGACACCCGGTCTCCTTGGTGAAAGTCCCGTGTTTGACCCATCCATCCATCTCACCTCTTCACTATGATGACTTTCTCCCCCTTTATGTTACCACAATGACACTGAAGCAACATCAAAACGTAACGCTAGAGGGGTACCACAGCGTCACAGTTTGAAGTGTGTGACCACTAATTAAGCTGCCATATTTGACAGCTGATGATGTGCAATGTGTAATTGGCCACTGATTGCTAAACCCATGGAGATTTTTCTGAATACATCACTATTTTTATTAATCACCCCAAAAGACATCTATTCACAATCAAATGACAAAGCCCTTAAGTAGCTGCAGTAATTATAACAGGACATAAGTTGGTGTAGGGAGTAGATCAACAAAATACTGGACTTCAACACAATAGACGGTCAACATTTTTTTTTTTTTTAAAGCATGACCATGATTGTTCCATAACCTTAACCATGTGTTTATTATCATAACCATGATGACAAGGGTCCCTTTAACTTGATGAAGTACATGTTTAAACCAAAACCACGATCCTTTCCTAAGCCTAAACAAACGTTAACCACAGCACTGATTTGATTTGTAACAAACAACTTATTTTGCCCTCTGAAAAAGGCATCTGATCAGAAAAGGCTTCCTTGTGACATTCTACAGAACACGGACAAACAGCACACAGCACTTTGCTCACTGTGAAACAAAACAACAAAAGCTGAGACAACTCAAAAGTTCAAGGCAACTTACTGCAATAGAGTTTTGAGGTTTGAGGCCGACTCGCACTCTTTAAGTCTGAAATAAACTATAAAAAGCTTTGCTGACCATTGATCTTTGAGTTGATATAATTTACTTTTCTTCAAGTTTTAGAAACTCAAAAAACAGAAAAAAGTATTTCAGTTATTCAGTACAGTTATTTGGTTGCCTTAAAATTAAATGGATTTAATAGAATTTTTTTTAAGCATTATTCACTTTTATTTCAGTAAGTTTGCTCTATTTTTTAATACATGTTTTTGTTTCTTAAAAGATTCCAGTTTATCTATAAAGAAAAGTAATTTACCTTAACAAAAAATATCAGTAAACATTTTTCAAAACTTAAGAGTTACAATTGGGCTCAAAACTTAAAAAAAAAAAAATCTACTTAAGTTTTTCCTCAACTTTTTCATTTTTACAGTGCTGTTTAATTTGGAGGACTTGTTGATTTTTCCCCTCTGCAGTTATTTGGAGCATTTTGGCGTTTTTCAGCTCAATGCAGCAGGCAGTTATCATCAACAAACAAGCTCTGATAAAGCCGCAGTACACGACCTGCTGAACACCAAACAGCAGACAGACAGTATTTGTTAAATGTTGCATGTGAGATCAGTTTAAACACGGGTCATAAATTTCATGTGTCAAAGCTGTCTGACAGGATATAGATCCAGGATACCACAGGTGTGTTATGCCACAGGTATGTGTGTTAAAGAGTTGAGCCAAGGTACTTTCTGTCAGCGTGTTTGCTCTGCAGCCTGCAGCTTTCACTAATTACCTCTCACAATAAAAGGAGCACTACTTTCCCTTTCGGCGCTGTTGTTGTGTGAAGTGTCCTTGCAGGATATTTGAAGGCACATTTCAAAGCTTCTGACCTGGCTCCGTCCCAAGGCTCACTCAGCAGCACATAATTGCTGTTTGCAATTTAAAAGCTATTGTAATGTCATCTGCGTGAGCCAAAGTCATCTTTTAAAATGATTCGCCGCAATAAGAGAATAAGTTTTGTGACACTGTGACCCACTTTATTACTTTATTGGTTTCAGGGATGTAAACTGCGTTGTGTAATATTATGAAAAAGCACTTCACACAGATGCTGTACAGTAATGATGTAGCTGTCACTGTTGCACTATTTACCCACTGAAGCTTTGCCTCTTGCAGCACAGGAGCAAACTGAATCAATGAAAATGTCATTTTAACTCTATAACTGGATGTTTCTTAGCCTGCTTTTTAGATACAGTTTTTCTTTGCCACGATAAAAGGAAAGTAATGCTGCTCGTTGGTGAATGGATTCAGTACAACTGACTGTTTCATCACCATTTCAGTGATAGAAAGTTAAGTACATTTACTGAAATTCTGCACTTTGCATTACTTGAGAACTTTTCTGCTTTTAAATGCATTTGCCATTTTATGCCACAAGTACATTTACTCAAGTTCTTTGTTTCTTGAGAGCTTCCATTGCATGATATCCTTCACTGTATTTTAAAGCTTCAATTTACCACCACTTACTTTACAAGTAAAGATTTATCTCATATTACGCAGTGGAAGTTAAGTTGGCTTTTGGTTTCACACTGAACACTAACAGTCCTTGTTGCTATGTCACCTGACTTTCTCCTTTGTTCCTGTCCCTGTTCCTGTCATAATTACTAGAGGTCACCACCTAACAGTAAATGTAAATATGAGTTGTAATAAGCTGCTTGCAGAGATGACAAATATGGTCATTTCTCTGGTAAAGATAGCATGGATTTATTAGTTTTTAGCCTCTTTTAGCTACTAGTATTGGTGTTTTTACACTTCCTGTCTCAGTAGCAGCGCATTGTCCACTGATTGCAGGGTTGGCAGTTTGATCCCCATCATGCTGCATGGTAGCCTGCAGCCATCAGACTGTGAATGGCTGAACCACAAATTGTAAAAAGTAATTTGGACAAAATATATAAATCCTTCTTAGCATCAAACACTTTACATTAGCTGTTCTGTACCACACTGGGTGTGGGACTTCATCAGGTGCAGGAGAGTCGCTCCCTGTGAAATTGTTGGTTTTGAGGAGAGCAATATAACGGCTGTTTCTTTTCACATCTAATATGGTGAATTAAGGATTTATTTCGACCAGACTGGAGTTGGTGACTGTAAGAACAGTGGAAAGACTAACAGAGACATTTTGGTGAGTTTTATTTTGTTTCTGTGGAGTTTGAATGAATCGATTAATGTTGCTGTGAGCTAAAATTACTGTACTTGTTAATGGAGTCTGGTGGGCTGCTGTGCCCTTTTGTTTTAGTCTGAGATGGATGTGCTTTAGTGTGACATCTACTGACAGTGAATATATGTAGAACCTTTAAGCCATTTTGTTTTTTAAAAAAACTGATGTACTTTCATTTTTATTTATTGGGTATTGCTGCTTTCACAGTTCTTTAGTACAGCTTGGGGTTTTCACAAACATGAGCTGCAGATTATTGTTGTTACCCAAGTTTATTTGGGAGAGAAAACAAAAGTAAACAGTAAAATTATAACCCAAACTCTTTCAAACTGGCGCATGGTTCAACACTGACCTACCATGCTTGTTATAGTTGTGTGCAGTGAGGGTGGTGAGCTCTCTTTCAGTTTTACCTCCAAATAAAGTTGAAATCTTTTACACACTGTCTTTACAGTATATTTAGCATTTCACTGTGGTGAATTAAGGGTTAAAGACGAGGGTCTAGCACTGAAGCACAACCCAAACCACATCTTTATGACTGCGTGTTACTGCTGCTGGATACAGTGCATATTGCTTTTCTGTCACCTCAGACTAATTATTGAACTGCAGCACAATCACACATTCAGAACAGCAGCGCCCGAGCCTGAGTTTAACTGGAAACACATGAGGCCGAGTGGAGCTGAGGCATGAAACGATGGCGCAGCAGCAGCAGCAGCAGCAGCAGAGTGGAGCTGTAGACAAAGAGAAAACGACAGTGGTAAACCTGACCATGCAAGACGACCCCGGCTCACATGTGGGCCAGCACATGTATCCACAAATGAGACGTTCATGTCCAGTTATGGTTTCATGAATGGAAGAGAGACTCGTCACGGCGCACTGCCCCCCCGGTCTCGTAGCGCTGGCACAGGAGGCGGCCACGCTTCTGATGGCCTTTTTAATCGATTCCCTGTGCATTGATTCCTGCTTTGGCCCTCGTGACTCCAGATTTCTCACAAGCCTGTGTTTGATCCGGCCGTAATGTGTTGTTAATGCATGAGAGAGGCTGAGATCTCGGCCTTTAGTGTGAAATATGGGACTTTGCGTCGCTGCCAGCAGTGTATGAAGCGGCCTACCTCACAAACCGCACTGTGGGGGAAGAGCCAAGCCTTGTTTAAATTTCACAATGGCTGCCATTTCTGTCCCAACTGTCTTTAAACACTTTTTTTCATTTCACTGACAATTCATAAAGCATCCATTATGTGTCCCAGACTGCTGAAACAGCAGATTTTTTTCTTTCTACCCGACTCCCGTAAATGGAATTTTAATTAACAGTAAAAACCGTGCAATGACTTGGAAAGGCCGTAATGAAGTTTTTTACGCGGCGTGCAATTTATGGCGTGTGGTTTGGGTGTTTCAGTGATATAATCATGGAGGCCGGTTCACATCCAGACACAAGCACAACAGAAGTGCCTTTGTTTGTCGGCGACGCGCCAGAGGACAAATGAAGAGACTGTTAAGGAACAATCGAGCAGATGTAAAGCATTGTGGGTTTGCTGTCTCATGGCTGCTGTCGGCTGAATGAGATGGGAAGTGAAAGACGATCTCTGCTGAGACAACAAGGAGCAGCTCATGACCGGACTTTTGTGTGCGATCAGCGCAGTCTCAAGATGAAGATGAAGCATTACACCCTGCAGGTGGACACAGATGCTGCTGTACATCTCGCTCTGTTCTCTGTATATTCATCAGTAGAGATTCACACACTTGGGGGAAGACCACACTTGTCCTTTAATGGTACATTTCCATGCATTTTTAATTGTAAAGGAATATTTCAAGACCTCGGGAAGACAAATCTAACCGTATAACCATTTTCTGAAAATGGTGGCACAAGCAACACACCCAAAGCAGTCATAATGCATCTTTGTTAAGTTTCATTTTTTGCCTGTTATTACCGAACACTCAGAGTTTACGTTCATTTGCTCCCTGTCAACACAGAAGAGGGAGGAATCCAAATCTGCCTCTACAACCTGCAGCCTGTCAGTCCTCCACCAGGGCATTTAACGCTATTATTTGGAAAAAGCTGTTATGTTGCTGTCATTACTGCCGGTACCCCTAAAAGTTCTGAGTTCAGTACCCAACTCTAAAAAGGAGAGATGATGGATTTGTTAGTGTCTGAGTTTTGTGAATTTGTGCATTTTGCCAACCTCAGCAGGCTCCAATTTTCACTCTTGTATGCAGTGAAAAGCTGCACTGTGGGCTGTCAATAAGGAAAGCAGCATGTAGCACTTGCAGGCTAAGGTGCTAGATAGATAAAGAACAATTTGTTGTGTATCCAGATTGATTGTTAGTGCAGCAGTGCATGAATACACATGAAGTCAAGGTGATTGCTTCTCTTTTATCCATCATACTCTCACCCATAGTTCTCTTCTAATGTAATCTGTCTGAGTTTAAGCAGTAATGTCTGCTGCTGAAATAATGCTGGTCCACACTATATGTTCATATAGCTCACTACACTGGCCTCAGTCTGCCAAACTGCTGATATTTAACCTGTGACAGTCCTGAATCAAATTTGTCACTTTGCATATGTGATCATGTGAGCAGTGTTTGCAAATTGCTTTTGGGAAATTGGTCCCCTGGGCTGTTAGGGAAATTGTGTTTGTTTAAATGTTCTATAGATGAGATTCTGAATGCTAATATAGCAGCAAACAGCTATTTGCTATATAAAGATATTATGGAGACATGGTGTCCTGAGCAGAGAATGAAGTCACCATCCATCTGAGCTTCTCTGTTCTTTGTTTTCGTAGCCATTCTGGCTGCACATATCCCACCAACGTCTGTTTCTCTTCACATCAAACTTGGCAAATTAAAAGTTTATTTTGACCAAACCAGGGCTGGTGATTGTTGGAACAGTTGAAAGACATATGTCTTATTGATAAGTTTTATTTTGTTTCTGTCAAGTTTGAATCTTTGGGCCGATGTGCCCATTTTTGTTTTGGTCTGGGCTGCTGGTGCTCTAGTGCGACATCTAGTGACACTGGCTGTTGTATAGAGCCTTTAAAAGGATAGTTCACCCAAAAATGAAAATTCAGTCATTATCTACTCTCCCTCGTGTCGATTGAAGGTTGGGTTTATTTTGTTTTCCACAAAACACTGCAGGAGTTTCACAGGAAAACAGTGTTGCAGAATCTCCCAAATGACTCCATGCTGCTTGCCTGGTGTAATCCAAATCTCCAAAAATCCTGACATGCTGTTTGCACACTGCCAAACCACACACACCTGGTTCAGACAGTGTGCATGTGAAGGTGGCTGCAAGCTAAGGATCTACAGTGAAGATTCAGGCTAAAAACATGGTATAAATAACTTTTCTTTTAGTGAACTTGGCAGGGCTTTAGGAGACTTGGATTGCACCAGACAAGCAGTATGTAGGCAATTTTATGTTTTTATTCTGTTGTTTTTGTACATTTGAAAACTAGTCACCATTCACTTCCATTGTGTGGGAGATTCTGCAACGACTAAAAACAAAACAAAAAAATTAAACCCAGCCTTCAATCGGTATGAGGGTGAGTAGATAATGACCGAATTTTCATTTTTGGATTCTGGAGCCCACTGTGCACAAAAACAGTAGCATTCCTGCTTCTATTTAACTGCCTGATGCACTGTGGGTTTTTTTTACATTTAAAAAACATAAAACATTAGTTCCACTTTCACCTCAGCAGTTTATAAAAGTAATTCTTCTGTATTGTTACATACATGAACCCTGTTGTTCTAACAGACATCATGTCTCTCTCCTTCATGTCTCCTCTGCTGCTGGTTGCTGCAGCGTGCGGTTGCCCCCCCCTTCAGCACCACCACTGTGAGCGGGGCTCCACCAGAACAGCCCCTCCTCCTCCCCGCTGGGAGATAGTGAATGAGTCATTTGGTGGAGGTGTGTGTTGGGAGGGGAGGAACGCAGCATGAAAAAAACATCAGAGGGAGAAATCCCTGTATGTCTCCATGTTTCATCCCTCCGCACAGACACACGCATGCAGGGATACGAGGCGGGCACCTGTAGCTCCCCGCAGAGCAATGAACTCTGGGAGAGACGGAGACGCAGACAGTCGATACAAAGAGGAGAGCACGGCCTTCTGTATTGTTTAGTGCAACACTTATGGTGATGAGGGGAGCTGAGGACACTGCATCCAGGATACAACAGCAGCCTTTTGTGTGTGTGTGTGTCACGCTTTTTAAAAGCTTTGTTAGGTTCTTTGTATTTGTAGTTTTATTCATTTCTTTATTCCCCTGATATCTTATATTATCAACCCTAGCATGATTACCTTACACACACACACACACAGAGCTCTAACATTAACACAATGCAGACAAAAAGTAAGACAAACTGAAAACAAGTGGAGCAGTTGAGGACACTTCAACACACTTGTCAGATTTCCTCACCAGCTGTAAAAGTTTCTTTTCACAGCTGCTATTGAACTCAACCTTGGGGAGAATGTGATATACAGTGAAGCGTGGAAAATATTCTTCTGCTGCTGTATTTAAGTGATTCATATGTCTGTCTGACACGGTTTGTACATGCTGCTGAGGATAAAGGTCGATCTCAGGTCACATCTTCCGCAGAACAGCGCTGTTCGCTTTAACACGGCTCATTAGCTCGGTCACATGGACTTTGAGAAAACTTTTCTTTGAAGGAGACATTAGTGCACACTCTGCCCTTCCTCGTGTTCATACAGCCTCGCTGCTAGAGTGTGATTTTGCCAGCAGTTGGTGGTGGATTCTCCCAGTTGGTGTTGAACTTTGGATCATTGAGCTTCTGCTTGCGTTCATGGTTACCCACTCTTCTTGAGTAACATTAAGGTTGAGGATGGATGTCACATGTGCTTAAAGCTACTTTGATAGACTTTTTTTCTTGCCACAGACCAACTTTACATCTTTACCCTCAAGCTGACAGACACACAGTCCTGATATCATAAAAAAAGCAAATGTTTGTCTGTTTCCACACCCAGCAGACATTATCATTTGATAAAGTAATATTGACTCTTAGGGCTGGAATGAAACACTTACAATATTAGATATTATTCAATGTGTGTTGCAGTTCTGAAGTATTGTGATTCTACAAGCATTGTGATTCAATATTATCATTTATTGCAGTTTTTCTTTGCTTTTTATTAACACTAGACCACAGGAAAAAGTTTAGTCATCGTCTGAGAGTCGCTGTATATCATGATTCATATTTTCAAAAACAATGCGCATCACGTCAATCAGTCTTTGAGTTTATTTTAGCAGCATCATTGCAATACTCAGCAGTGGAAAGAGTACTGGAAATCCATACTCAAGTAAAAATATTGTTACATTGCTAAAATATTACTCGATTAGAAGTAAAAGTACTGCTGTTAAAAATATACTTAAGTTAAAGTACAAAGTATTCATCTCAAAAACTACGCAGAGTATTAGTTACTTTTAACCGTTGATGTCACAATCACCTCTCCAAACTAGGGTTACAGACTTTGTGCGTTTTCCTGAACCTATAGATGAAAATGATAACAATCGATTAATCATTAATAATTTATAAGATACAAAACATGTTTTTAATCCTCATTTTCAATGTGTGCCATAGTGTTTTGTTAAGTTTTTTTGTCCATATATCCTGCTTTTTATTGGCCTATTTGTGATCAGATCACCTTATTGGTTACTAAAATAGAGACAAAAGGTTTAGATATTAATTCGAATTATACTCGGTACTCAGCTACGAGTTTAAAGTAAATAAGTAGATTACATCTTGTAACGCATACTGAAGTACGAGTAAAAGTACAGACTTGAAAATCTACTCATAAAAGTACAAGTACCCAAAAAAGTACTTAATTACAGTAATTTGAGTAATTGAATTACTTTCACCCCTGGTATATAAAGGTAGTAGTAACCTCCTCAAGCTAGTGCCATAAGAAAATAATAAATAAAATAAGATTATTTGTGCATTTTCAGGGGCTGTATTCACTTTGGCCACAGGACAATATTAAATTAACATTTTTCACATATAAAATTGAACTTGAAAACTGTCTTTTCAAAACCCTGAATATGACTACATATAAAAGTGTTAAATGTACAATAAAATAAAAAGGAGATGTCAGCATGTTGTTGGATGGTTGAGTAGAAATGTTGTGAAATGAATACAGATAGGAGGGGGATGAGGCAACTTCGTGTCTGAGTCTGTTTATGCCGTGATTCCTGGTTGAATGCGTCAATCCGTGGGCATGTGTGAGAAATACTGTACAAGTGTGTGCATCAGTTTTCAGTAAAAGATGTTTTTGAATGCATCGAAATGCATTTGAGTGTGTGTTTGTGCGTGTGTCTTAGCCAGGAGGTGGGAGTGTGTGAGTGTACAGTGTCAGAGAGTTCAGAGCTAAAAGTGAAGTGAAAAGTCGATGGCGGCGAGTCAGCGAGGCGAGGATGCAGGTCACATCTGAAGTTACATAATGTTGACTTCACTGTAAGAGGCTCAAACTGCAACTAAAGATGAAAACATCACAAGTTTTCCTTCCTCTCCCTCTGAACCAATCAGACTTCACATGGTGATCAAGAGGGAAATGTACAGTGTAAACATCACTGTGGCTGCAGCTCCTACAGTTAAAAGACATATTTTTACTATTTCTGTGACACCATGACTTCTCTGGGCTTTTATTTTGTTGATATGGTAAATAGATAATTAAAGGAGCAATGTGTTACAGTTGTGCATCCAAAAATGAGTACTGCATTACAAATGACCAGTCCCTCCAGGATTTCATGTTTTTTTGGGGGGGGATTGTTACGGCCTAAAACACCTCATTTCACAGCAGCTCATCTAAACATTTGTGATGCATGATGGTGAATAAAGATGGCGACATGTCTCCACTTCTTCTCACTGTGCAAAGCTGAAACCAAAGGTACGAGTGCTACCATCTTTCACTGATGACATCATTTGGAGGCATGGTATTGAGTTCTTGCCCACACAGCTGGTAGACTCAGTCGTAAGCAGAACCCAGCTGTCAATTATGGCATAAAACCCTGTTTTTATATAATCAAATGACTTATTAAAATCAAACTGATCAGTAAAATGCACCTGAACAACACTTTAACAAACATCAGCATGATAAGAACTACCTAAATGACAGAAACCATCTTTTCGAAGATTTATTTGATGTCTATTTTGATGTTTTAGTTTGGTCCAGGTGCTCTCTATTAACTTTGGGAGACAGGATTTATGAGTTGTACTGCAGCCAGCCACCAGGGGGCGACTGAGATGCTTTAGCTTCTTTTTGGGAAGCTGTGATCCTCTCTATTTTTAATACATGTCGCTGGTTGCAGTGTTTTTGGGTGTTATTTGCTATGAAATTGCAGGAGCAAGTGAAAATTGCAAAAGTAATTTTTTGTTTGTTTCTTTCTTTTGTTTGGTATTATTAATTCAAAATACAAGGCAACTTGTTCCAGGGAGAATATAACTGTATTCTGTTGTGACTGTTCTAAGTAACCTTGCCTTAAATTAAAAAGTGCACCTGTGGAGTTTTCCACAAAGAAAAAAAACTTTTTGGAGCTCAAACTGTCAAAACGGCTGAATATCAATAACACTGACAAAGCTTGTGTTCTTTTTAGCACCCATGAAAAAATAAACACAAAAACATACTAAATAAATTGAAAGATTTTTGCGTGGGGGACTGCTACGATTGATGGAACTCACTGGAAGCTACGTTGATTGGTAAACTTGTGGAAAAGTTGGGGTGATTGGATGAAATGACAAGGTCGTGCATAATTCAGGGGGATTAGTTGAATTTGCATTAAATGTTGCAGCTGCAACGTCCTGCAGGGACTGAGCCATAGACAGCATATTGAATAGGTTAAAATCCTATTTAACAGAGTTGGAGTTTACTGACTGCCTGCTTTACTGCCTGCCAGACTTCATTAACATTTCACTCAATTTAACTGTTATAAACATTTGCTCCTTCTACAAGATTATTAATGATTTCTTACCACTCATGAACAGACACTTACTCATTCAGCAAACATACCACATTAATTTTAACTATAATTATCGTGAAACAGGCAAACAAAAACAAGCAATTTTGGCCTGGAATGGATGTAGCGTTGATCTGAGATTAGCGAGTATAAATCCTTAATGACACACAACAGTCATTTTATGATTTATGATTTATTACAGTAAATATATTACAGATTTCTCCTTTAATGGATGATGATTAAATTACTTTAAATGATAAAAAACATATTTTCTCACCTCCATGTGGTGCTCTCTCTCTCTGTGCAGTTTTGGTTCTTTTTGTCCAGGTATTTCTCTCTTTGGGGTTTCACTGCAGCAGCAAAATGTCAGCAACGTGTAAACACAAATGAAACATCCACCCCTTCAATCCACCTCGGCTGTCACCTGCCAAGGCAAATACCCTCGGTCTTGGTTGAGGCTGTGACTCCACCTCCTCAAAGTGTCTGACAAGGCCTTCAGGACTGATAAAGCTGGTTACAGTTGCTCTTTTGCTTTTTCTTTTCCCCAAATCCTTGGGGCTGGTTTTCATTGAGAAATTATGAGGTGTGGTTGAGATCTGTGTTATTGAAATGATGTCACTGTAAGGTCGAGCGCATCCAGCTGGCGTAGTTCATTATGTGACGAGCTTCAGGTGTGTGGAGAGCGAGGCGGCTGACGGAGTCAGAGAGACACCAGTTTCTGGAAAGCTCTGCTGGGGACACACTATAGCTTCACCTGAAGAAACAAGATGGAGTTCGCCGCTCACATGAGCAGAGACCAGCGCTGGCGAGGCCTGGACCAAGGGGCCTGCTATCTGCTAACTTTCTCTGTTCTTGAAAACCAGTTTTCCCTATTCGACTGGCTCCGGGTTAGGGCTAGTATCAGATACTTTTAAGTAAAACGTCTTAAACCATTCTCCAAGCACAAACTAAAGAAAAAACTAAAATTAAGAAACTACAGAAGTAACCCAAAATAGAAAGTATGTCTTGCTGGTTGTGTTTTTTTGAAAAAAGAAAAACACAAACTCAGATCTTTGTTGCTTTATTGCTGTGATCCACATGGGAACACAGACCGGTGGAGGAGCTCGTTTTTACTGGAAGCTCTGGTTTTAAATCCTGCTGTCAGGCGCTGACACAGAACCTGGCAAGAGTCTATCACTTCCCTTCCACCCTGCGTTTTTTTCTCCAGACTGTTGGACACACACACACACAAACACACACACACACACACACACACACACACACATTTACACACACGTACACACACACATTTACACACACGTACACACACACACAAACCCACAACTTTCCCAGAGGTGCAACACAATGAAACAGTGTGATTATGTTGAATCCCTGTCAGTGGCTTGGTCCAACCCAATAATCTTCTCATTCTGGCAGCAGCTTCTGACTCTCTGCACCAGATCCACTCAGAGCTGAGCCAGAAGAAGAATATCAATAACTGAAGGGATTCAACAGGCATCTGCCCGCAGCTCTGAGACTGATTCACCAGTACCTGCCATACAAACCAGGTCAGAGTAGGAATGGAGTCCACTGAGCCCTGATTTCTGCTCAGTGCCTAAGATAGATTGAGAGGGATGATTATATATTATCTGTAGGTTTGATAGAGAGAGATCAGATAAGAGGTAAGCTATTCAGGGGAAACCTAAAAATAGAAATGATATACAATGGAAGGAGAATAGGGATAATTTTAAGAGAATTAAGGCAGGATGTTGGGCTAAAAAAAACAACACCAAAAAAAAAACACAAACCCTGGAGAAAAAATCTCAAGGAATAAATGGCTAGTATGATACAGTAAAGGTGTGACACTCTTAAGGCCAAAAGTGTAAGATTCAGGTCAGTATCTGCTGACCACAAAGCCTGGTTTAGCATTGCACTTTAATATAAAACAGAACACCTAACATGAATGTTGTTATTACCACAATTCTGACTTTTAGTCCTGCGGCAAAACCCCTTACCAGATCCTACAATTCCTATAATACATTCGCTACCAACCTTTTCTGCCTGCTAGATGGTGACATGTTTTAAACTCCACACCTCCAGTTTGTAACAGAGGATTTCTGTAGAATAGCACTTTATATTAAGGTTCTTATAACAGGTAATAAAGTGCCTAAGTCACGCCCCTTCTGGTGTGCCCCATGGGACCTTAATTCAGGAAAAATATGAGCTAGTTGCCCATGGTGAGAGACAAAATTATTTTTTGATCCTGTTTAAAGTGCCATGAATAACACACATGTTGTTTGTCAGTTTGAAACAGAATTGTACAAGACAAGAAAGTTTGTTTGTCATAGGTTTGTTGTAGCGTATTTTAGTTTAGTTCTGTGGGAAACATCACGACACCTCTTGTCTAGCACAATATACGTCATCAACACCAATCTTGCTGCCCCTTGTAAAGTTATCTTACCTGAAGTGTTTTGTCAGTGACTCCTGGTGCTTTTATCAGCCGGGAAGAGAAAGATCGAGTGCCAAAGATGACTGCATCTCAGTATGAAAACACATGGGCAGCTTGGTTTCAGTGGCTAATGTTAGCTTTTGGAGGGAGAAAATCATGACATCACTGACGTGACTTCTGTGTAGTTTTTCTAATTACACGTCTTCACAGTCTGAAACGTAAACTTTTTTACAACAAACCACAACTGTCCAGATTTGAGAAATGATCTTTTAAAGTGTCAAACATCATATGTCTCAGTCATGGCACAATTTCAAATGGCAGCAAAAATAATTTTTACACAACATTGACTACAGTCCTGAGTTCTGATTTTAGGTTTCTGAAGTTAGGTCCCATGGCAGTCCACTGGAAGGCATGTGACTTAGACACTCTATACGACTTAATAAATCATTATAAGATGCCTATTAACATTAATAAGACAATGCACATGTTAATAATGGCATCATACACACATTTATTGTACATTATAAAACATTTATAAGCACGTATAAGAAGCTTGTGAACAATTTATAGACTGCTTTACAATGTTGATAAAAGCCTTTAGTTTTTTTTTAATTTATATAGCATTACAAGAAATTGTGTTAATAATCATCTAATTAACTATATAATTACCTATTATGTAATTGTTTATTGTGCTTTATTGTTGCTTTATTAAGATGAATACAGACTTTGTTGTGCAATTTGTAACAGTTAACTATGCTTGCTATTATTACTATTCTTTTACACTTATATAGTCTTACTGACATAAAATAATATTAATAAGTATCATATATAGGCCTTATTATAGATTTCGGTGGCAGGTTTATTCTTCCAGCGCCTCCCGTAAATGCTAATGGTGGTGTATTGTAATACTCTATTTTTAATAATGTTTTAAACTAGGGTATGCAAATTAAGACAACTATTCATCAGTGTGCAAAGTCATTGATTAATATAAGTACAACCCAATGAAAATTTAGTCTGGTGTCCTGTATTAAACATTTTCCTGAGTCAGTTTTACAGTGTGTGCCAAAAGGAAATGATAAAAAGTTCTTACTTTATTTTAAGAGATTCAACAGTTCATCCACAAAATATTCAACAGCTTGTCAGAGCCAAAAATAACAGGCAGGAGTCACCCCATGTGTCAGTTACACAAACACACACACACACACACACACACACACACACACACACACACACACACACACACACACACACACACACACACACAGAGGGATGGACTCTAGGTGAGTGAATCTTGGAAGCTTTCTGTGTGGAAAATAGTTTCATCCTTCCAAAAAGACACCTTCTGCATTTTCTCTTTACAAACGTTTCATTTCTTTCTCTTCATCATCTTCTGTTTTATCTCTTCGGCTTTTTACTCATTCCAGTCGCTCTCTCCTCTTTTCTTTAAATTAATTTTTCGGCTATACTGACCCACATCGCACACGCTTTGTCGCCCTCTGTTCTTTTCAGCCCATCCCATCTGCGTCCTTTCATCCCTCTCTTTCCCCACACTTCTCCTGTAAACAAATGAGGCGTCTGTCTTTCTGGCTCATGTCCGTTTCACACTTCCCAGCAGACCTGTAGAGTCTGGTATGTATGACCATACACACACACACACACACACACACACACACACACACACACGCACACACACACATTCATTGTCCCTCTCTCTCACTGCAGTGTCCAGTTCAGGTATTATAAACACGTCAATGAGAAGGAAGTTAAATGCATCTCTTATGGCAGCAGTCTGTTTCCTGCCTGTGGACTCATAGTCTGCTGGTTTAAACACTGAACACTACCTGGATGGACTGTGCATTATACTTTTTGTTTGATAGTGTGTATCATATTGTAAAGTTGTGAAAACTGAGTTCTAAAAATTAGTCTTTTGCTTATATGTGTTAAATAAACATTCTCTGTCTGCTTCTCTTAGGTCTTACAAGGCTGAGAAAGACTGGCAGATAAAAGAGGAGTAACAATTATTATAAAAATATACTGTAGGTCCCTACACAATGTATGATTTTTGGGTGTCCCCCTTGCAAAATGTAGTGAAATCCTTCACTCCAAAACTGTTGTGCAACATATACTATCTAGAGATCTTCACAGATTCAAAATGTCGGACCCAAACCCAGCCAAGAGAGACACACCCGATCTGTGCTGACTGCTATTAACAAGTTAACATTAGTTTACAAGATTTCAAGGCAAAACTTTTTCTTACCTAATCTAACATTAGCAGCCCTCTCCTCTGTGCTGTGACTCATGTAATCCATCCTCCTGCCAAGAAAGTTGGTAAAATACATCCAGATTTTCTGTTCTTATTCTCTGGCTGATTGAAACAACATGCCTAAATCCACTGGTATCAGCTTAAAAATTTGCTTTTGATTCGAATTCAGGTCTTGCATCACAATAATGACCTGTTTACTGTACATTATCCTGTTTATTACATGGTTACTTTGCAGAAAAAATTTAATTTTGTTGATTAAAAAATATATTTTGTTGACACTGGTGTAGGACAAGTTATGGATGAAAGGGCTGGGTAGGATTAAGGCATGTTCTCTCAATGCTAGGCTTCAACTCATTCAGGTCAAAGTCCTCCATTGGCTGCAAAAGCTCAACAGAATCTTTCCTTCTGTCTCTGATACCCGTGATAAGTTTAAGTCAGGTGATTGGACCCTAGCCCATCTTTTCTAGCCTTGCCAAAAACTCATGACTTTCTGGTAGCATATTTTTAAGGTGTACAGTAACCTATAGAGTGGACAGCTAATCCCTGCCGATCTTTCTGTGATTTTGGGTTGACTTTTCTTTTTGTCTTTCTTCTACATTACGACAAGCCCTCATGTTTTGTATGGTCATAGCATAAAGGGTTATCCTGAGAGAGTGGGAATCTGTCTCCCCAACCTGCATTAAAATAAATGACTAAATGACATGGTTTCTTGTCTATGAAGTACAGTACTTTGTCAAATGCCCATCCCAAAGTTCCTAAGATTCCTTACTTTATTGATCATATTAGGAGGGACAGGTGTCAAACTGGGACCTAATTACATTGGACCGCAGTGCACTGTGCTGTCTTGCTTTGTGTTATATTGTGCTTTTTTTGATCCGTCAGGCTTTCATTTTTTTCTGGCCTTTCTTGACCTCACTCTGCCTTGGTAGTATGAACTCTATTTCTGACCCTCAATCCAGCTGTAGACATCTCAATGATCACGCTGGACTTACTTGCAGAAGTGTGCCTTTTCTGGAAGCTGGCAGTTTGTTGTTTTTGTTCTGTTTTGTTGTCTGTCAATTTTTGCACTATGTGTGGTGGAAAAAGGAAAAACATCATACATACATTTTGTGTTATAATTCTGTTATAATTCTTTCATTGCCTATAAAATGACAGCAACATGACCCTGAGAGTTCACAGTTCATGACCTCAAATGTGTGTCCTCTCTGTGCAGATTGTCCTCAGTTATTTTACTGCCAAAGTTTAGTTTGATTTCTCACATGACCAGCCAGGCACACAGTCCCAGTAGGAGAAGTAGGACTGCCAGTACGACTAATGACTATCAGCTGACTCCTTCTTTTCACCAGACAGACAGACAGACACACAGACAGTTTTATTCAGTGGACAATGAGCTGAGTGACTGTCCTCAGTGTTCGGGCTCATGGACACACCATGTGAGTCTCAGCTGATGCCAGCTATAACTGAACTGCTAGTTTAAAAAGGAAAATGGGCAGCTGGAGATCCTTTACTACTTCAACTGTTTTTCCAGCCTGGTGGCTGATGGGAAGAGGATGCGAGTATGTGGTGAAGCAGAATGAGCCAGGGTTTACAGTCAAATAGTCAGCTTATTTTCAGTTTCCCCAGAAAGTGCGCCAACAACCTTATTAGTTGTAGGTTTATTAAGCTCATAAATATTTGGGTAGTCGCAGATTAATTCTCAAGCCATGTCCATGAACTGAAAGAGCTCATGTAAATTGCTTAAGTTAGTTTCTGGTAAAATTAAGGTTTTTCTGGTCAAAGACTCACCTGTAGCTGCCACAATTCCTGTAATGATATAAAAGAGAGAGAAGCAGGGTCAGCCAAGTGCTTCTTTTCACAGATGGCCATCACTGTACAATAACTAATAATGTGGATGATGGCAAAATGTGAAAACATGGTACTAAAGAATGAAAAGCATTGTGAGAAAACTGAATATGAGAGTCAATTCAAGACCATGTTTATCTGCTGGAAAACAGGAAGATGTGTAGCCCCAAGTAAAGAAATTTTAGTATCTCTGACTCTTGTTTCATGAGTGATGGTAAGGCAGAGCCCGAGGCAGGTGGATTCGTGAGGCTTCAGCAATAATGCAGATGTTTTACCAGACTGTTGTGGTGAAGAGGGCGCTGAGCTGGAAGGCAAAGCTTTCAATTTACTGGTTGATCTGCTTTCCAACTAGAGATGTGTGCAATTAGTTGACTAAACAATCAGATGTTGCTACAGTCACTAGTCAGCACCAGAAATGCTATGTACTATATTCAGTTCACTCAATCAGTGCATAACACTGGTTAATTGTTACCTCTAAGGTGTGATGCTGCTGCCCACCACTGGCCGAGGCTGAAATTCCAGCAGCCTTCCTCTCACCTTTTCTTCAGAATAAACTGGCATATAACCACTCGAGCGGACGAAATTGTAACCACATTCGGCACAGATATATGGACGTTAACCTGCAAGGAGATCGAGCTGCTGGTGTTTGTGCTGCAAATGTTAGCCACACTGTGTGGCAGCTAACATTAGTTGCAGCTAACAATTCTGCTTGGTCTGAAATGATGACGCATTTGGTGTGTTGTTGTCATGTTTTGTAGGATGTTATATGTTCATAATGCATGGCACAAAGTGCTACATATGTCAGTGGCATTCAAAATACGATATGGTTATTGAAGAATGTGATTAATGGCTTCAAATAGCTCTTCATACACACAGTATTTTTTAGGACTTTATCATTTCAGTCTTATCAACAGGGAAATATGTCACCAGGAACATCCCCAGTTCCAGTCCTTACCTATGGTTCTGAACTTTGGATAGCCATCGAAAGAACTCTATCAAGGATACAAGTGGCTGGGTGTGTACAAGTGGGTTTCCTCTGTAGAGTGGCTGGGCTCAACCTCAGCAATAGGGTGAGATGCTCAGACATCCGAAGGAAGTAGAATAGGATTGAGCTGAGGTGGTTCAGGCATTTGATCAGGATGCCTCTTAGATGCCTCCATTTTTAGGTTATCTGAGCGAGTCCAGGTGGGAGCAAGTCCCTGAGGACAGACCCAGAACTTGCTGGAGGGATTATATATTTCATTTGGTGTTTGAATGCCTCAGAATCCCCCAGGAGGAGCTGGAGAGTGTTGCTGGAGAAAAGCGATGGATGGATGGATTGAATCAAGGATCTCAACAAAAAGAAATTCCTAATAGTTGAGAGGCATTTTACATGAATGGGCACAGATCTCATTGCACTTCAGGGGGAGGACACTCGTGAAATTCTTCCCTGGACTTAAAACGAGGAGGGTGGGTGGGTGTGCAAAGCCGAGCAGAGCAGATCTCTGTTTTGTTTTCAGCTTGCACTGATTGCATGGACTTTTACTACAGGCTGAGAGAAGTAAAAAAACAGGTCGATTTTTGCTCCACTTCCTACGTTACTCTATGCTGTTTACAAGGTTCATTATTAGAAGGTAGGTCAGCTGAATTTCTGTGAATTAGTCACTTTAAAATACTCTGCTTCTGGTCGTCTTTCAAGTGGGCAGCCTATTGAACCAAACTCCTTTCTAAAAAAAAACCAGGTGTTCTATGGTATGGATCTTTTCACAGTATCTTTACTTACACCGTGACATAACTGATACTTTTATGGCACCAGTCAAATCGCTTCAACACCTTAACTTGTTTATTATATTTTCTATATAATCCAATACTGGGCAGATATTCTATCACTTGTCTAGGCTGAGTAAAAACAGCTGCTCTCAGATGTTTGAACATCATCTTCCTTTAAAGTGAGTAATTGTACTATAATGTGTAATGTAATTTTCTTCTTGTTAAAATAGATTTTATAATATTGGGAGCATTATCCAAAGAGGATGTGTCACTCAGACACCACAAACAAGAAGGCGGCCCAACGTCACTCTCCATGTTATTCTGACCGTCCCTTTGTTTGGACAAGAGCCGGTTCTCACCTCTGAAACAAAGAAGAAAAGATCAAGTCAACTGTCCATGGAGCAGATCCCAGGAAAGAAATCAACCCGAGCAGCTCTGAACTGACCTCCACTCAGCTCTCTGTACTCGAACTTGGTCTTTCCTTTGTTCCACCTCCATCTGTAAGTCTATTTGAAGTCTTTCTTTTTTAGATCTACAGACATTTCTCAGAGATGGAAGACGAAAAGAATTCTTTATGAAAAATGATCCTTCTCCGAACTCCGAGCAGTTATTATCTACCAAAGAATTGAAACCATTCAGGAGAGAGGTAATGTGGACCTGCTGAAAGTCTAAAATCATTCTAAAAAGGAAAGTCTTGCTCAAAACAATTTGACAAAAACAATTTACATTTTTGCCAAAGGATGTGTAAATTCAAGGCATTTGGACATTTATCCGCATCAGTGTGAACACGACCTCCATGTGTGGAGGGCAGAGAGGCCGAAAAAGACAAATGGAGAGGAAGGAGAGCTACTGAGGTGTGAGGATTTGATGAATGTGGAGGCAAAGTGAGTTCGTGTTGCTTCTCTGTTAACACACAGAGCGCCGCGGAGCTCATTGAGCAGCAACCTGTTTCTCATGCCATGTTTACCCTCTCATTTATTTTTAATCCATCAATGCGGCCTTAGAAAAGCTCACCTCAAGAAAAGGTCGGCGAGGAAGGAGAGAGAAGGTGGAGTTAGGACGGAAGGAAGGACGCAGGCAGTAAAGGGGGCGGGGTCACCTGATGAACACATCTGACACGACACGCTCATTTCTTCCACCAAGTGCAACGTGTGTTTTATTTCTAGTACATTTCCATCCTCGCCTGTTTGTGTGACTTCTCTATATTTAACGTTCCATTTGCTCATTTCAACCTCTGCTCTCTCCCCCTCCTCTAATTTCTCCTCTCCTCTCCTCACCTCTCCTCTGTATCGAAGGCTGGGCCACTTGGAGGTACTCAAGGCAAAAAACCTCTCCGAAATGGAATTGCTGTCGCCTCTAATTTAACTCAAGCACTTTCCAACTCCGATCTTACCTCCCCATAGCTACTTTATTTCTTTTTCTTTTAACCTGTTGGATATTCTTGTTCTGAATTTTAAGTGAGCTCTCGCTCTTTATTTCTGTGTTTCTCTCTAAAGGCCACATGTTTCACAGGAGCGAACATTTAGGGGATCTTTAGGGAAAAGTTTAACCGGCACTGACTTTTTTTTCCTCTTTCTGTGTAGCTCAAAGCTCTTTGGAAAATGACAGTTTGATTCCAGTTGAGTATGTTTTTAGCCGTGTGATTAAACTCCACATCAAAACACCAGTGGAATTTTACTATGCAGCAGCTTCTATCTTGCCTTTACCTCTCATTTCTAAAATGTGAAGTCTTTTAAGCAAAAAGCATTTAATAAAATTAAGCAGCACGCCTTGTCACTCATGGCAGTTTGTGAAATTGTCACAAAATTGAATCCATTAGATTTGTGTACATGAACATAAATCTATCTTTCACCAGATAGACTTTCACCAGTATTCAAATTCAAATCAACTGATGTAATCCAAGTCTCCTAAAGCCCTGATATGCCGTTCGCACACCGTCACACCACACACATGTTCAGACATGCACGTGGCTCCAAACTAAGGATCTATAGTGAAGATTCAGGCTAAATTATGTCTTTCATGTTGACTTGGCATGTCGGGGCTTTAGGAGACTTGAATTACCCCCAGACAAGCAGTATGCAGGCATTTAATGATTTTTTTTTTTCTGTTTGAAAACTGGTACCCATTCACTTCCATTGTTTGGGAGATTCTGCAGCACTGTTTTCCAGTGAAACTCCAGCAGTGTTTTGTGGACTAACAAAATAAACTTGACCTTCAATCAGTAGGAGGAATATGTAGCAATCACGTGTGCAGAAATGGGTCAGCTGGAGCCATAGACTGTATATTAAATTAGCATTAAATAAGGCTGAAATCCTATTTAATGTACTGTCTATGGTTAATGTGAGTTATTTCCCCTTGCCATTTCCTCCTCTGATTTGGGACAAACCTGAAGGAGCCCTTAATTGTCCACAATTGCAACAAATGTCAATGAGACCTACACTGTTCATAACTGTAAATTGTCTGTCAATGTAAAGCTAAGCTGAAATTAAAACCAAACTGCTCTGAGAATACACACTCTGGAGTTGAAGTTCAGTGACTGCCTGTCTCACTAGCTGCCTAGCTGCCACTAACTCCAGTTACATTTTGCACAATTTAACAGTTATAAACATCTACTCCTTCTAAAAGGTTATTAATGATTTCTTACAACTCCTAAAAAGATACTTACTCATTCAGCGAACTTTCAGCTTTAATTTTAACTTAATTTACATGACATGGGCATAAATGACAAATGGAAATTTAAAAGAACATGTCTGTATTTTTGTTTTGCTGGAGAAGGCAGTACTTTAATTTACCAGGTTTCCTTAATGTTTGATATCATATCATGGTCATTTTATGATTTAGTACAGCAAATATATTACATACTTCTCTGTTAAGTGTACACTTTCGTTGGAATATTTTACAGATATACCTTTCCAGACAGCTGTCTCAGATGGAAAACGCTGTTGCATAATCCGTTGTATCACTTCTCCAATGTCACCAGACTCCTTTTTGACAAAAACAGTAATTTTATTTCACCAAACACACAACTTATTGGTCTAATGCTGCTTTGATTGGTCTTTTTTTGTGTTATTGTGATTTCTGTGTTTTAAAGGGTTAGTTCAGATTCACCAAAGTCAAACAATAACACAAATATTGACTGACACAATCTAGGTAATACACTGACTATGGATAAGCACCTCGTATAACCCCACTTCAAATTATCCTTTCTTAGTGTTTGGCCTGTGTTCGGGATGAATATAAAGAGTAAAACCGTGTAAGGGAGAACTGAGCAGTCGCCAATTTGAGTTTTGGGTAAAAGATTTTCTAACAATGAATCCATCAGTGTCAGGCCTGGGCTTAAACTTCAGGCTTTAACTTTAACCAAACTGTAAACTGCTGCAACAAACTTCCACAGAATGCAGAAACAGTTTAGTGGATGTCTTCAGCCTTCAGCACTTATCAACCTCAAAGGTGAAGTCAGGAGAAAAGTGGCGGCTTCTACAGTTTGCATTCAGTCACATTTCTCTCGGCTCTTAAAGGTGGCAGCCACTGAGGGTGGTATGACATTCTTTAGCTAATATGAAAAACAGTTTGACTGAGTGACTGTTGCATTCCAGCAGAGGCTGCAGTTTAGCAGGTGGCCAGTCAGTGGAGCTCTGAACAGACAATGGAGAACCAACACAGACAGCATCAGTGTTTGTGTGGGTCAGTACACACAGTTATGGAGATCTGGTCCATCTCATTATTGTGTGCCGATAGCCTCTGCATGGTGAACACAGATAGACATAAATCTCAAGTACCACATGAAACAAAAACATATGACTCAGACTCTATCTAATAAAATTCAGCTGCTATAAACTTGTTGCTCAAGATTTAATTTGTGTTCACTGTTGTTTTGTTTTAGACTGGTTCAGACATCTGAATCGTCGCCCACATCTCTGAGCTGTTCAGTGATTCTGATCTGGTGCTTTGCTCACTGACAACTGTTTTCCTCAGTTTGTAGACACAAACAACCAATCACAGCCTTGTAGGTGGAATAGACAATGGTGAAATCATCACTTACTGTGGATTAAATTGTTGCAGTTTTACAGGTGGTTGAAAATCAACTTATAGAAATATTCAACATATTTTCTGTGCAGGCTCCCAAACAGAAAATGATTTGCATGAACATGATTTAAGTGAAATAAAATGGCTGTTTAGTCTGAATATCAGGGGAAGATTTAGTTCATTTTTGTGCACACTGGACTGCTACATTAATCAATGAATGCACATTAAACCATGAAGGAACATGTATTTTCATACAGAAACAGATTTCTCATGGGATGTACAGCAACCATACACAGGATACGGTGTGTAAGTTACAACCCCAGTTACATGTTCTAAGTTGGGACATTGCGTAAAATGGAATTAAAAACAGAATGCAATGGTTTGCAAAAACTTTTTGGACTTATATTCCATTGAATACAAGATATTTTATATTCTCTTTTACTACGAAGCCACACTGTTGGAACACGTGCAGAATGTGTCTTGGCATTGTCTTGCTGAATTGTCTGGATGGCGACACCAAAACCTGTATGCACCTCTCCGCATTAATGGAGCCTTCACAGATGTGACATTTACCAGTGATGCCACCACACAATCACAGCTGCTGTCTTTTGAAGTTAGCGCTGCTAACAAATTGGATGGTCCTTTTTCCTCTTTAGCCCAGAGGACACGATGTCCATGATTTGTGAAAACAATCTGACCACAGCACTCTTTTCCACTTTGTGTCAGTTTGCATCTCAGATGAGCTCGGGCCCAGATAAGTCTGCAGCGTTTCTGGATGTTGTTGATATGTCTTTCTTTTTGCATGGTAGAGTCTTAACTTGCATTTGTGGATTGAGTGACAATCTGTGTTTACTGACATTTTTCCAACATGTGGGGTTTTACTGTAGTTTTTGACTCAGTGCTGCCTGAGGGGTCAAAGGTCACAGACAATCAATGAGTTTAGAATTAGTGTACATTAATGTTCCAGCTATAAAGGAACATGTATTTTCATACAGAAATAGATTTTACATGGGATGTGTGGCAGCCATGAAAGATATGGTATTTAAGATATAAGCCACATTCATAAACGTGCCGGTTCAGAGTACTGACATCTTTTTATATTCTAATTTAAGCTCAAAGTCTTTGAGCGTCATAAACTAAAACAGCCTGCAGATATAAAAGGACTTATTCTGTATTTTTCTCTCATCCTGCACTTCTCTCTCCTTCTCTGTGTTGGTCTAACAGTGCATGTCCACACCCTGTAATACACTGGCTTCCATTCAGGTGTGCGCATGAGTGTGTTTTTGTGTGTGCGTGTGTGGTTAACAGGGGGGGCACTGACGGTGATGAAGAGGTCAGCTCTATCTTTACCAACATTACTAAGCAGATTTTGTGAACCAGCCTGACCGCACATCCTGTCATTTGCTCACACACCCCTGACCTACCTCTCAACCGCCACTCGCCTTAGTCAAATATAAACACACACACACACACACACACACACACACACACACACACACACACACACACACCTCAGTAATAGGCCACATGCTGGAGGCTTAAAAATAGCCACTGCTGACACACCGTAGACTATTATAAGCCATGACATAATTACTGACCGAGGTTTTTTTTAAACGGTGACAGTGTTATTCCTGTATGATGAGATCTGATGTTTCTGTTTTGCTTCAGGTTTTATATTGTGACTATAATTACGGGCATTCATAACACTGTGTGACCAAATGTGAAGCTCTAATTTTACTCTTTTGGTACCTGCTTACATTCCCACATACTGTATATGTTGCTAAATACAGTATATTTAACAGAATGTAACAATTGTCCCCGACTTGACAGTGAGGTGATTGTGCTCAAAGTGTTCACGGTAGTTTTCCAGAGCATGATGCAGACAGGAAAAAGAAAAGTCCCCTGTGCTCCACACACATGTGCCAACACAGAAACACACAAAGGAAAGAGTCTGCTTTAGGATTTAACAGTGCTATAAAGATTATTTGATTCCTTCACAGCTGCTGAATCAGACAAAAGTGGAACTGACTCAAAATCTAGAAGTGAATCCATTCAAATTGTTGAATTTGGCAACTTCTTTAGAGCCTAACCTCTAACTTTACAGCAGGAATTGATCACAGGGTTGGTGGTTTGATATGCTTCTATCCGCATTTGAAAGTGTCATTGAGCAAGACACTGAACCCTAAATTGTGCCGAGGCCAGGACACAGATAGCTCATACTGTAGCTCCACTGTCATCAGTGTGTAAGTGTATGAGGGCAAAAGTCTAGTGGTTATTTTGGAACATGAGTAAATTATTTTAAGATGTTCTTTGTAATATTAGTCACACGCTGCTGTCATTCAGAGGACGTGCTCTGTGGTGAGAGGACTGTTTTGCCTTACAGCATGAGTGAATGATTTTTTTCTGAATAATCAACATACTTTTTTAGTTTATAGAAGCTACTATACATTGGGATTGTTTCAGCAACTTTGATTGGCATTATCATTAACACAAGGATGCACAGCTAAGAGTAATGATGGCTGCTGAGCGATACTTTCTTTGTCTGAAGTCCTGCACATGCTTGCATCTAGACAGCTGACTGTAACCTGGTTATTTCAATGTGAATGCACTGAATGATAGTTTAGATGTGTCAGCAGTTTGTGTTTGTCTCTCTCCTGAGTCAACATGACAATATCCTTGGTGCACAAAGCAGCTCCATAAAGAAATGTCCCAGCTTGCTGTGGAAGAACCTGACTGGTCTGCACAGAGCTCTGACCTCAACCCCATCCAACGTCTTTGGGATGAACTGGATTAGTGACTGAGAGTCAGACCTGATCACCCAGTCTATAAATGAGATTAAATGCCTGCAGCAGCATGTCCTCACACCTAAATGACAGAATATGTTGTTTGCTAATGACGCCCAGAACAAGATATATCATCGAGTACCAGTGACAGGTGTACTGGACGTGGTCAGTGTTGTGAAACAGTGGAAGTTTTGTTAGGTTTTAGCACAAAAAATACTTGGGGTCAATAGTTATATTTCGTAATTGATACAAATCTGCATTTCGTTTGTTAAAATTGGCTCAAATTGCCAACTACTGTTGTAAATCACCATGAACCTTGCAAGGTCAATGCTGCCAGAGTCAACCATTTGGAACTAATCTACACTTTAAGTATGTTACTTAAGTTAACTTACATATTTAAGTTAAAATAAGTTAATGTTCACTTTTGGTTTCAACAGTGGCCTCTTGGGTGAACGTCCTGGTCTTAAAGTTTGTTAGACCCATCCATCCACAATACAAACTTTGTTGCTCTTTATATGATGTCACCTGACTTCCCCCTTTGCTCCTGCATAATTATTACAGCCACCAGAGGTTGGTGCCAATCTATAAACATAAATATTTATTGTAATAAAATGCTTGCATGGATGGTGCATATGGTTGAAACCAGAAGAGTGAGACAGCCTGTTATAGAAGCATATTAATACCTATTTTTGGACATGTAGTAAACTGTTTAAAATGAAAAACCATGACCGTCCTCTATCAGAACTTTAATTGAATGCACCTTCAGAGACTAAACTTGAGTATATACACACACAAACACACGCCGGTAGGTCAGGTAGCAGCAGCTGGTTTCACCTCTGCAGCGGTGTGTGTTCACTCTGCTGCCAAAACCAACATCCTCACCTCAGCAGCTCCTCCTCTCCTTCTCTCTGACTCCACTCTGTGTAAATAAGGTTCAAAGTTTCTGGGTTTCTTTAAGTGCAGCTCTCCTGTATTTGACAAGTTCAAACTGCATAAACATGTCTGTCGTTAATGTTTGCAGAGTCTGCAGGTTCCTCTGCAGTCGTTAACCAGCGGTGAACCCACCAGTCTGCCTGCCAGCACCAGTATGAAGTGACCATTTCACAACTTTGAACTGTTGAACCAGCCGAAGAAAGAAAAGTAGCTCTGCAGGAAGAGCAGAGCCGGCCAACTGCCTCAGCTCTGTAAAGTCCAGATCAATAAAACATGAACTTGATTTTGGCTGTATTTTTCCATGAAATATTCACTTAAACGTGGATTTTTGAGGATGTTCAGAAGGTGAAATTAACACAGCCAAGTGAAAGATTCAACTCAAGCATGGTTTAAAAAAGGTGCAGATCCAAGATGATTCTGTCAGCGAATTACTGAAGTTGTAGATACACGTTTATTAAATGTCATGTACAATGCAATATTTTTTTAAACATTATTCAAGTTAAATACAACATGCATTAACTGCCCACATACTCCAAACAAATAGAGGGCAGCATATCATCGGAGTAACAGCTAACTGCAACTAACTATAGCTGCAGGTAGCTGTGCAGCTAGCCGTCCTGTTAGTTGATGTGAGTATACCTGGACTGGGCTGACAGAATATAATTAATGGAGAAAAGAGCTACAGAGACAACAATTTCAAAGACAATGTGTTGAGAGGAACAGCAAATGATGTGTGTATCAAGCTTCAACAGTCTGGAAAATGTCTTTGTTGAACTTGCAGCCAGGCCGTGTGAATGAACCAAATGCACATTGCACACAGCTGGAACGGTTTACAAATCATGTAATGCATCTAACCAATGGCTAGTGGCTGCTACGGGTCAATCGTCTCTCCAAAATGACTCCCCTGCTTCTTCCAGCTCGGTGTCAGCTGTTCCAGCAGAGCTGAAATCGCTGAAGCGGCTGTGGTACAGTTTCAGCACCTGAACCAAGCAGCAAAACTCACCAAGTTCTCCTCTTTGTCACTTTTACTACTGCAGCTGCCTGAAGATTCCATGATTTTGTGATGGTGCATTCTTGTCAGACTTGGTGAGAAACGTTTGAATACAAAAAATCAGCATTTAAAGAATATTCCACATTTTCGTTTTGTTTTTTGGATTCGTCAGCTGTGCAAAAAGGCCTTTACTGGACCCGATGCTCACCCCCATTCTCCTCAGTAGTAAGCACACAATGTTTTATTAAACGCTAATTCTTTCAACACAGTTTTAGCAATGACAGTTGGGAGGCTGTCCTCAGTCTCTACCGAGCAAAGCATTTAGAGACTGGCAGAAAACCTGACCAGCTTGACTGAAGGGTGGCTGGAGTTGAAGTCATTGGTGTGCATGGAGAACAGGTATCAGGAGAGGACACAACTTTTTGGAGCTCTGGAGTTGGTGGCGAGGGGTGACAGTGAGGTGTTTGTCGAGCCACACCTGTTGCTTCCTGTTGGTCAGGAAGACTGTAATCCACTTGCAAATGGGGCGGGGATCCTGCAGCTGTAGCAGCCATGTGTGCAGACAGTCGTTTATTGTATGAAAGCTGAACTTATGTCATCAAACAAAAAGGAAAAAAGAGGTCTGTGATTGGTTTTGAGGAAGGCGAAGATGAGCATTTCAAAGTCAAAACTCAAAAGGTCTGGTGAGAGCTGTGTCTTTTGCCAGATTTTGGCAAAATTATGATTTCTGGAACATGCTGAGCATATGGCTAGACAATAGAGAAGTGTACTATGCTGCACAAGTGGTTTGAGAGGTTTCTAGAGACGTTTTTGCTTTTTCCCCACCATAAAAATGTGTATTTATGGAAACTGACATGGATTCAAGCTGCAGCTGTTCTTCTCTAAACTACAAGGTTTTTACAGACAGCCTTCAAGCATTCATACAGTGTTTGATGCTGTCAAGATTTTGGGTGGGGTGTCACATAAACGTTCCTAAAAAAATTATGATGTACATGAAACGGCCAAAATGAAATAAACCTTTAACATAGAGTGTCATGGCAAAGAAACGGTCCACAAACGGAGAGTGTGACTCTGTTCTGCCATGAGAAATCCCATCATCTGGTGTTTGGTTGAAAATGGAAAATGCAGTGTGAGGTCTGTTCAGCTGGGTCGAGACCAGGTGACTGAAGCGGCCATGACTAATGGTTTATGCAGTTCTCATACTCATCAATCTCAATGACCAATCAAGGCCCACATTCTCACTGAGCGTGCTCCAATCAGGCCCGAAGTCCTCCGCCACAGGATGAAGGCTGATTATTTAGTATTATGTTGTATTTATTCATGTTCATTTTGCCCTCTGAGAAGCTCGGCCCTGCCAGGAAAATCTGACCTCACAGGTTTAATGCTCTTTGGGTCCTTCGGTTGCACAAGTGTTTCCTTATTTTGGCAATTATCTCCTTTTTCAAGTTTCAGTTCTGTATTTTTTCATCAAAGACATTACTATAAAATTCGAGTTCAGGCGGAGGTCAGCGGTGGAACTGTGAAATGTCCAGCTGGGAGGAAATATATTTGATTTTAAAATATATTCTAACTACTAATTAAATATTGATATACACCATTTCTGAAGTAAATGAACCACATCTGTATTCATGTGTGTGAGATGCAGCTTCAGTTCTGGTTTTATCTGCGGTCACGGTCATAAAATCCATAACATCTGCTCAGTTTGGATCAGCAGTGTGTTACACACCCACCTTCATTTATTCAATTTTGTGCACACACATCAGTGAAACTGACCATTTAAATTAAACATTTTTACTGGTAGAGAGGATGCTAAATGGCAAATGAGAGTGTGTGATTTTGGGAGACTGAAAAAACTGCATGAAATACGCATGAAAAACTATTAAAGGGATAGTTCCACATTTTGGAAAAAAGTGCATATTTGCAACATTTGAGGGTGAGATGAGAGGACTGATCTCAAATCTGCTCTCAGTAAGTAACAAAAACACTATTGTCTAAAATATAACTTCATACAACACACTGCCTACCTGTATCTGTGCTTGACAGCTACCTCGCTGAACTGCTGCACCTCACACACGTGGTGTTCACACAGACATAATTGCTGCTGCAGCGTTGCTACTCCCAGTACTGATTCCCCCAGAGAACTGAATTCAAATCACCAGTTGGAGACCCCTCAGTTGAGATTGTCTGAGTTGTGCAGTTGTGTTTTTTTTTTAACTTCAGAGGACATTATTTTCCCAGAGGTATCTGCAGAGGGAGCGCTTTTTATGCAGGATAAAATCATTCCGCTATGTCAAGTTGTCTAGGTTGTCATAGTTGTTTAGTTGTCAGGGTGAGTCTGAAGGCCTGATTATACTCCCAAACAGATGTGTACATGGACAGCTGTAGAAACCACACACTTGTAGCAGTGAGTGAGACAAAAGTTGCCCGGTAAGGTTCTGAGGTAACATCATCTTCTGCCTTCTACTTAGAAGTGGTGAATTTACAGCTCACAGCAACTTAATATCTTGAAGTGTTTGGCTTGTGTTTGATATCTAGTGATGGCAACAAATGCTGTTGCACATTTCCGATCTTCTGTTAGCGTAGTTAGCACGCTTTAGCTTAGAAGGTGTCTGTTTGGAAATGTGATACAGGCTTTAACTTGGCCTCTGAGAAGTGCCATGCCAGAATACAGTGCTGGTTTTCATGACCATTTTCATTAAATCAACTGAAATCAACACCAGGCTGCTACAGTATAACCATACAGACCTCTACACACACCAAACAGATCATTTTTCTAACTCGACATTCTGCTTTTTTTATGAAGGAGACGGCCAGGCTCATCTGTTTTCATACTTTTCTTTTACCCTTGAAGCGCAGTGCAGTGCAAATGCTTCTGGTAACATTAATTACTCGACTATGTGACCTCATCGTTTTTTTGTTTTTATTTCTGTCGTTATTATAGTCACTACCTGATGGAAAATCAGACTCCATCTGTCTGTGGGTGCAGGTTTGTGGTGATGTGTCTTCATGTTGTGACGCTCTGAGCCATCCAGACATTTCCTGAGGTAAACCTTTCCATTTGCTGAGTTGTCTTCACCAGTGATGTGACTGCCTGAGAGAGTATTTAATAATCGCCACACCCACTGATCTATATTCACCTGCACTCAGCCCTTTGTCCTTTGTACCGTTGCATATACGTGAACCAATATATATTTGGACAGCTGCAGATACCACGGATGCTTGACTTACCACTTGGGCTTTATCATTCAAATTTGCGCTGAGGAGGCAAAATATTAAACTGAGGATGCAGTTCATGTTTGTTACCCGTCTTTGTTAACACTGAGTTTCCAGCTCGAGTAGCAGAGATGGGTTGCTGCTGTGTGCCCTAACTAACACTTTTGAAAAGCTGTTTTTCAATCAGATCTCAATTTCAGTGCAACTACCTGATTTAACAAAGGTAACATCAGTTTTGTGTTCTATATTTTATCAAAATGTCTGTCACATTTGAGTCCTAAGCAGTCGTCCTGACTGATACCGACTGAACAAATGAAGTCAGCATGATGTCTCTGTTCCTGCTTTAGTTCACACTTCTTAATCAGCGTCTGGTTGACACATCTCTGCCTTCTGCCGTGTCTCCAGCAGGACCTCCGTCTCAAGGCTGTCCGTCTGAGTGCCCACTGCTAAGACCTTGCAAAGATAGGACACATCCCCACACACACTCTCTCTCTCACACACACACACACACACACACACACACACACACAGATATCCATATGCTCAAGATAGTACTGATGATTAGCGTTATCAGTCTGAGTGTGCAGAGTAAGCAGCAAGCCTTGAGACAGATCAGTGTGGACGAGGGGGCGGCGAGTGTCATCGCTGCATGGTCAGACGTGAGTCAGAGCTGAGTCAGCGGTTTGGCTGCAAACATGAAGGAGAACGTTCCAAATGTCTGTCCTCGCTACAGAGCCTGTACAGTCTCATTTGGACACCCTTTGACCTGCTAGTTGGATGATGGTCATCAGTCTGTCCATCTGTTTAGCACTTAAAGTATAAATTTACAATTTCCACGTAGACGTAGCTACAACGGTCCGCGTGATGAAAACATTTGTCTGCTGCTCATGCTCGTGTCCATGACTGTCTACAAGGACATCAGCATGGATGACCATGAGACACTTGAAATTTATGGAAATTGATGCTTGAAGAGAGGTGATTTAAAGAGAGGCTGTCTTAGGAGGCACGATGCTTTATACAAGGATATATATGGGAAAATAATTCACCAGATACTGAATGCAACAATACAAGAGCTTCTTGTTGCTGTGTGGCTGCTTTTTAGATTTTTAATCTGCATGTTATCTGTTATCTTTTTTATTCTATTTATTTATTCTTATTATTTGTTATTTAGTTAGTTTTAGGGGTACCAGACAGGTAATAACTTGACTGAAATTGACCAATCACATTGTGCTGTCCACAGGTCTTGCTTTTTTTGGACTATATTAGGACATTTTATATTAAGTACACACTCTATACCCTCGTATTGTCGGATGTAATGAACAATGTAGCCTCCAGAGTAGGGTTGAGAGATGTCTAGCAAACTGGTATATGAAGTTCTCAAGTGTGTAACCTTGCACTTGTGGTATTGTCTTAGCACCACAAGTGAGCAACTTTGTTGTATTTAACAAGGATAGTAGCAAAAGTGAGATAAAGAAGATGGATGAAGAGCTGAAAAGAGACAGATGTGTGTGTTGAAGGTATGTTTTCTTTCTTTCAGCCACACGTGGCCTTATAAGGCTGCTGGAATCGCCCGGTCTGCTCCGTGGAAGCCGAGGGCCTCATTAAGGAATTCAGCAGAACCAAAATAAAGTCAACATTTATTGAGCGTTAAAGAAAACTGAATATGAAAGGAAAGGAGTAAAGGATGGGGGGGGAGTGGAGGTGGGCCCCGCCCTGCCAGCGTACTGCGTTGTTATTTTTGGGAGCTGTGAATGGAGCTGTTATAGTGCAGCTATGGGCGGTGTGTTCGTACATTATGTGTGTGTACGTTAGAACGTGCTGGCAGCGGAGTGAAAGACTGGCCTTCGTCTGCAGCGAGCGGCTGGCATGTGAGGAGGAACACCTGTGACTTCAGCGTTTAAAGTAATGGCGCTTCACTGGAGCCCACCTCACCGAGCACGAGACAGAGCTGCCTTCACTGCTCAGCATGTGCTGTCCAGATGAAACATGTTATCTTATGGACAGAATTTCACTCAGTGCTGGAAACACTGCTCAGATCCATTTACTCTTAATAAAACCTAAAGCAAATGTACAAAACTGAAAGGCAAATTCTCCATTCAGATCTGCAGAAACAGTCAGACGTGTCAGGAACTGCTCTTATTGGAGCTTTTCCTCAGAGTCAGCTGAGAAGTGAATATTAGTTTGATGTGTTTGACCAATACACACTTAAATCAAAGCTCTGTTTAGTCTATCTTCACACAAATACTGGAAGCAGGGTGGAAATACTTGCCTAGTTCCATCAAAAGTAGAAAAACTTGACAGTAGAGTTAATGACATTAGTTTAGCAGATCGTATTGGACAAAAAAAATTTGACACAATGATGACACAATCTGAAGAAAATCATTCTGAGGCATTTATGAATCTGTATAAGATTTCATGGAAATCCATCCAGTTGTTTAGAGGAGAAGGCAGTAGATCAGTAAGGTCATCAGGATGCATTGTCTGGGATCCATGAATATATTTCAAAATTTGTGCCAATCCTATGTGTGCGTGATCAATGGCCTTTGCAGTTTGTCTGCAGCCAATCTCTAATACTTCTGGACTGATAAATATGTTTTTAATGCACATTAATGACTGTATGCTGAAGAACCTCTGTGATTCACAATTTTTGAAAAACCTTGAAATACCTTTATTTATGGCCCCACGCTGGCGACAGCTGTGGCCACAGGCTTTATGTTTTCAGGTCAACCAAATGTACAAATGACCACTCGGACTCGAGACCGAACTTATTAGATTTTAGTGGTAAAAGGTCAAAGGTCAGTGTCACTGTGTCTGTCTGTCCCATTTTCATGAATGCGATGTTTCAAGAACACTTTGGCTTAAAGGAATTTCTTCATTTTTGGGTGAACTATCTCTTTAATGTTGGCGGAACTTGCTGGTGGCTTTGCAGTAGGTGCTTCACCGTCTGTTGCTTGGCGAGGATCTGCACTCTACTGAGTGACCTCTTCTAGTTGGATAAGTGATGATGTTGAGCTTTTAGTGGTGCTAGGTGAAAAACATTGGGATTAAAGTAATTAAGATTCCAATGTGATTCTATGGTTGATTCAATTGTTGTCATGGTGATCTTTGTCGTGGTTGAAAGACGTGAAATGGTCACAGTTTGGCAGTTTGGTTTAGATTTAGGCAACAAAACTACTTGTTTAGGTTTAGGAAAAGATTGTGGTTTAGGTTAAAATAAGTACTTGGGTCAACTTTTGTACAATAAGCTGACAATGTTTTACATGTGACACAACCAGTGGTCTCCCGGGTGAAAATCTTCCTTATGCTGACTTTGTCGTTGTTTATACTATATTACCTGTCATTTTTTGTTTTAATTCAATTCCAGTTCACTTTTAATGCTGTATATAAGGACTAAATGCCATGGAATGACACAGGAAAAGCAAAAAAGCATTAAGATAACATGTAAAATGATGGAAGATACTGACATGTTATTCATACACCACTTGGTGAGACGAGGCTGGAGATTCATACACGTCTGCACCAGATTTCATGGTCATTCATCCAACAGTTGTCGAGATAAACATATACAGTACGCTGCTGCTGTGTACTTTTTTGCAATGCTGACACACTTTTAAAGTCTCAAAAAACTGTGAGAAGAATCATGATTCACCAAGATACTTTGAAGAGATCAAGTGACTATGCTCTGTAACTTTTAAACAGCTTATTTAATGTATTTTAACACTGATATATGCGGTACATGCCTTGATACATATGGAAGAGATACATACTAAGGTATAAATCAGATGGTGATGATTCAGACATATGCAGATACAATATGGAGATGTTCAGGCTGCTGTATAAGTAGTCAGACATGCATGGGCAATAGCTGTATGCAAATGTGCAGTATGCATACAACAGAAATGCATAGTATGCGAATCAGACACACACACATACAGAGAGTCTACTACCCTACACTACAGGAAGTGTGTGTTAGTGAGTGTGTATTTTGTGTGTGAAAGTGTGTACCTGCATACATTACATATGAATCCCCTGAGTGTGTGTGTTTTTGGGTCTTTTTTGCTTAGCACGTAACTCTGCAGTCTGACCACACTGCCTCCTCCTCCATCATCTTCTCCTTCATCTGCTCCCTCCTTCCCCTGTCTTTCAGCCGGCCCCGTGCCCTCCCTGGCATGTCCGCTGATTCAGACCTCATCACGACTTATTAGCAGGGTGGTAAATATTCGCTGGGCTGTGCCCGGGGTTGGCACGGCGGCCAGCTGCAAACTCATTATCACTTTATTATTCTCTGTGTCTGCCTCTAATTTATTCCCCTGCTGCCGCCACAGTGCTCAGTGCTTGCCTGCTGTGCCTCGAGAGCGTGCCCGGACCTCCTCCTCCCCCTGCTCCCCTTAATTCTCCCTCCGCTCAGGCTGTGGGAAGATGAGGCGGGGTGGGAAGTATTGAGAGAATGATGGGGAGAAAATAGTGGTTATCTGAGAGAAATGGAGGGAGCGTATGGAGGTGTGAAGGGATGGATGAAGGTGTAGGCAGAGCAGGAGCTCATTACAGTGATGCTGATTTGAGAGAAGGGGTGTCAACCCGCTGTAGGGAAGTGACCCTGAATGCCAGCTGTGCAGCAGATAAGTCAGCATGCTTGCTGTTTTTCTACAATGGGGCCTCTGCTGGAGAAAGAACACAGAATATAGTTTCTATGTCTTCTGTGCATTTGGACACCATTAGTTGCTGTACAGCTGTCAATCAACGGGTAAATCAGTTTCCACATCTTCCTCCAGCAGCTTGGTTGAGTTGAGATGATGATACATGTAGTATAATGACTGTGAGCTGCATTTCAGTGACTGACACCAGAGTAACAGAGATACTATTGGGTTCATTACAGGGCAATTAGTTTTAAAGGTATTAGGTGGAATTTTCTGAAAATCTTTGTTATTAATGACACAAGTGGCTGTTAAGTAAGCTGCAGACAGCGTCCTGTTGCAAGCATCATCCCGGGCATTGGCCAAAACAGTGACATGACATACACAAGACTGAACTCTAAAATACAATGTGAATGCAGGAAAATAAGTAATCATGTTTAGAATAATGCTTCTATCTGCTGTTTTATTTGGACCATTGGCTGCATGATCCTAACTAGCTTACCGTTTGCAAATTACTTTATCAGCTAACGTTAAGAAGCAATCACAACCAGATCCATGCTGCTTATCTAAGTTACAGCTACCTTGCAAATCTGAATTTAGCTTAGGCTACAGTAAGCTAGTTGGCTGACCTTGCCTTGTATCATTTTTGGTTACCATAAAGTTATACACTTTTGCTTTGAAGCGGACCATTACATCATTTATTGGTGGCTAAAATACACAGTTTGTCATACTATAAGCTCGTATCATGAATCACATTAGCAGGTAAAGTAAGTTCACTAGCTTGCCTACAAAATAGACAGAGTAATTATACTTATATCACATGGTTGCAAGTTATCAGAAACAGTATGAAAGAATGTATGTACACTTACTCCATGCCACAAAAAATAGAACAGACAATATTTTGATTCCACTTTGGATTTTTTTTCTTTGACGATGACCAACTATCACATCTTTCAGATAGTATTTTGCTTGTGATAATGTTAGTGAGCAAGCAAATTATGTTAGCTAGCTAGCTGTAACCTAGCTACGCAGCATGGATCTGCCATCAGCAGCTTCCTAACATTAATGCTAATTAAATAATTTGTAAATAGGTTATACCAATTTACCAGTCAGATCAGCCCTGAAGGTCTGGATGAAGTAGCTGACCTTAACCAGTCAAGACAGGATTTTGCTATGTTAGCTTAGCAAGCAGTTCTTCTACATCAGCAAGCAAGCTAATGTTAGCTACATTAACCAGCTAAAACCACAATATAAAAACACATCAGCGGCTAGCGCTGCTCCTGACCAAAGACTTTGCTATTCGACTAGTAGTTGTAAGTTAAAGCCAGTAGTTGAGTAGTATTGCATGCTTATGATATTGATTTAATTATTTAAATATATATTTTTGGGGCATGAAGCAAGCTGCTAGTTAATTGCTAACAACAAAAAGAGTAAAGATTCTTGATGTGTTCTTGAAGTGTTGTTGTTCAAAGCACAAGAATAAATAACTTAAAACTACACAAAAACAAATACTCATGAACTTATCAGCACGATGGATGATGTATACTTAGAAATTAACCTGCTAATTTACAAACTTGCTCCTCAACTGCCTCCTGTCCTTGTATTCTCACTTGTCAAACTGGCCGTCGTTGGGCTCCAAGCTGTGTCCCTGTATAATAGGGCCGCTAACTGAGTTAACTTGCAAATGGAAGCTATAGCACAGTTAGCAGCAGTGTGCCAGTTACCACAGTGTTACAAGATAAAAAGGCAATGTTGCAACAATCCCAAATAGTTGTCAGCTGACAAATAAATGAAGACGTGGCTGACTTCAATTCTTTTCACCAACTAATTAGGAGGCAGCCCTACAATATGTTTCACAGGTTTTGCAATAATATTAGCTTTGACTTTGGACTTTGCATCAGACTTTATGCTCTGGTGGATGCCGATCACTTGCTGACATTTCTAAGCTAATGTTAAGTAATGTTGCACACTGCTGTAATGTCCAGATTCCTCTTTTTTTACATAGAAATCAGTCCACACGCTGTTATAGGCAACCAAGAAAGGTCTTATTTTTTAAGCCACACTACACTCTGACAATACAAAGTAATTTTACATATTGCAACTTTAATAAATTATTTACCTTCTATCATTGGTAAAGGATTATCTTTCAATCAGTTTGATTAAAACAATGCAAAGCTGCAACAATCTGCTGATCACTGAAATAATTTCAGTCCAAGCTTTGCGGTTAATTGTAAAGCTATAGTTTCATATTATGTCACTCACTGGTGAAAATGTGCAGTAAGTATGATGAAACACATAAAATGTATTGTCTTACACTTTTAAATGGTGTTAAAGCGTGTAATTTTCACCAGGGAAAGGAGGAAGCTGCCCATGTTACTGTTAAATTTACTCTTTTTATCCCCAAACTTTTACAGTTTTAGCAGTTACAGTTGAGTACCATTGAGGACATTGAGGTTGTGCCCTTGTGTTTTTTCCTTGGAATTAGGGGGTTTAAGCAGCCCTGGGGGTTTTTAAATTATACAGTAAATCTCACACATTTTAAAGCCTAGAATTCCAGTATATTTAGTCATAGTATTTTTCCACCAGGATCTCAGTTGACTTTCATTCCTGGCAGTATGAAGTGGACTGTGAAAGAAGATTTAAACCTCATGTTGGAAAATAAAATAATTACTCTTGGCTTGTAATTTTCTGATACAAGGGAATAAAGTTTAGTTAGTTGTATTTAGTTGGTTTTCAGAGGAATATCCTGTCAAAAACTGCTGAGTCAAATAAAACTTATATTTTTCATAATCTTGTTTTGTGACTTCAACTGACTTTTAGATTTTTCTAAAATCTTGGCATCTGCCCTGAGTTTTGATTTTATTTACTTATTAAAATCTCTCTTAATAGTGTATTCTTACTGTCCAGATGCCCAAATCCAGAACACAGAAGCTGTGAGTTAATTAATATGTAGATAACTTTATCTAGGTCACCTTCAATTATTACAGTGCAGTTTCTCCTCTGAAGGTACATACAAACTGCCCTAAGCTATCACAGGAGGAGGTTAGGGCCATGTTTTTTTTTTTAACTTTTAATTTAATCTGATTCAATTTACAATTAAGCAACAGCCACTTGTGACAGCACACATAACTTTAAGGCTTGATATAATTTTAACAGATGACTTATATAAAAATTCACCCCATGTTAGGACTGTCACAATAGCCACAATGTTGGAATACTACGCTATTGAGGCAACTGCAGGGGATTGCAGGCAACCACAAACACCGCTATGTTCATGTTGTACCTTTTTTTGTTCCTCACAATGTGTTCAACGAATGAATAAGTGCTTCAAAAAATCTCACAAACAATACGAAGGCCAGGAACAATTCAAGCACAAGGATGGATCAATACTAGCTGTCTGTCACCCGACTTCAAACTCGGAAGCTGCACTTTTCTTGCCATGTTTTATGTTGTTTTAGTGTTTATTTTGTAGGTTAACCTGTTGAACTTGGTGTTAGCATGTTGCACACACACACACACACACACACACACACACACACACGATGATATATATGTATATCATCCTCCTGCCAGTCAAGCACATCATTCACACATCACACAATAATGGTGGAAACAAGTTCTCTCTATTATATCCAAGCCCCAGATGAGGTGTATTATTGTTCTTTATGGTTTTCATTAGGCCTGTTTTATGCTTTCTATAATTCATATTTTCTATCTATTCACACACTCTTTTTATGTGTGTGTATTTTATGGGTATTTTGGGCAGACCTGGTGCAAATATTTTTATGTCTCATATATTTCTAAGACCTCTCTCTTGTGTTGTTTTTTCACATAAATGAGTAGAAGTGGTAAAAAAAAAAATAAAAAGAGGCTATGTCAAATTATTAAGGAGAACATAACTACATGAGGGGGGCCCCAGTATATTATCTATCTTGTAAGAGGTCCTTGGCTGAGAAAAAATTGAGAACGTCGGTAGTAATGAAGAGAATTTCAAGTTGATGGAGGACTAATTATTGCGTTCCCCATCTTGTAAAACCAAGCTATAGCCCTAATGGTCTAAACATTATATATCAACTGGTTTGACTTTGCTGTTGAAAGTGCAAAGCACTAATTAAGAGTCCCATTAGTATCTGAGAGTGTGTTAATTAACAGCCCTTTAAACACAAACATTTAGCTCCATCTAACTCTCTCATCAGTCATCCTGAGAGACAAATGTCAGCTCAGGATGGATGAAAAGGCGAGCTATTATTACTGCGAGGACTGAAAGCTTCCATCACTGAGAAACCGACACAAAGCGGTCTGTGAGCGCTTCAGCCGACACTATCAAGAGCAACTCAAAAAGTGGGAAGTGTGGAAAAAAAGGCCCGGCAGCCTGAGATCAACGGCAGAATCAGAAGAATCTGTAAAGGTCTCGAGTAACAGAAGCCTGAATGCAGCAGACATCAAGGCTCTGCTGAATGAGAGACAACATGTGAAAACATCCACTTCAACAAAGCAAAGGAGAATTCAGCAAGCAGGAATAATGAGCTGGAAACTATTATTCAGTGTTAGGAAGCGTGCTCGAGCTAAATAGAGTTGCAGAGTTGTTTTGGATGTTCAGGGTTCTTGCAGTAAAAGTTGTCTTCATTTGTCATTATTGAATCATCAGTACAAAAGATGAACCAATGTGTTATATCATTATATCTGAGTCTCTGACCTGTTTCTTCCACTGTACAGCGTGTATTAGCCCTACAACTCTAAACACTAGCATTTCTACCCAGAGAACAATAAAGCTACACTAAACCAGACTTCTTTCTTAAGAAACAGGGACATGCGTTCTGTAAAATTTGCAGCATCAATTTTCTTTTAGGGAAAAAATTAATAAATGAAAGAAAATCAGTGAGAATTAAAAGTAAAATTACAAGTATTCGTTGTAAAAAAAAAAAATGCTGTTGCAGTGTACTTATGTTATTTTCATTCCTTAAAGTCTCTGAAACTCAAAATTTTGGTATCAAAGTCTTCCTTATCTTTTGGGTCTCAAGGTTGGCCTGAAGAATGCCTGTGTTACCTTGAATTCCTGAAGAATTTATTTTGTTGAAGACTTGTTGAAGTTGAAGGTGCTCCAGTTTAAAATGTGTTGAAAAGCTCTCACACAAATCCATCAATAGGCTTTGATCCAGGTCTTATTCATCTAATTGTATGTGCAGTACTTAAAAAAAACAAACAAACTTGCTAATGGAATATTTTTTGATGGAAAGGCATGAATGTAAACAAATACTACTCACATGTGGTTAAATACTCCCATGCCTGCAGCTTAAAGCAACCGTGTGTGTGTTACATATTTCCGCCTCCTACCTTATGCAGTCCAACAGCATTTAAAGAATAGATGGTTGTAGCTAATGCAAGTTTGTGCAATTGAGTTTCTTTTTTTCTTTTTTTTCTTTTTTTTTAACTATTTCTATGATGCTTTTTTGTCTGGAGATGGTGACTTTGCCTTCATCATGGACATGTCTTTGGCAGATGGTACCCCATTCATTCCTATTAGAGTGGCTTGCTGGATGATTAAATTCTTATATTACGAGTCATTTCAGGCTATTTGTGTCACTCTGAAAAATGAATTCATTGTTACACAGACGGACTCTTTGTAGTGACTGTGCATGGGAAAAAGTCTTATTGTACTAGTGGGTGTTGCATGAGTCTGTGGCCACAATACCAGAATCCCCTCACAACCAACTGCTGCTCCATGCTGCTGCAGTTACTCTCCTTTGATACGGGAAAACATGAGAGAAATTAACATAAATCCAATATAAGACATTATGTATTTGATGAACTTTAACTGCATGAACACTGCTATAAATCTGATGTTGATCTTTAATGACTGAATCGTGCAGTGCATCTGTGTGTTTTCATCTTGACTTCACATATGACAGAAATCATGAGCACACAGATGGAGAGTGCATCTTTGTCTGCTCGTCTATACATTGAGCCGGAGTCGTCTTTATGAAGCTCTATTGTTCTCCGCCAGCTGTCCTGCTCCAGATCTGAAGATTAAAGTCATTAATCTTGTCAAACAACATACCTGCAGATATCTCATTCTCATGATGGTGCAGATGAAGTGCCTGTGACAGGCGCTGGATCCCTCTAAAGCCCTGATAAAGCTCTGTTAATTGATATGCTGATTGGATGTGTATCATGGTTTCTGTATGATCAATGCAGGATGAGCTCGTACGAGGCAATTAACTTCTGATGGTGCAGAGACGCTGCGAACAAAAGACTGACATGTCTTTGTGTGTGTGGACTTAAATGCATGCGTGGTTTGGTGGTGGTGATGGTGGGGGTTATACAGATGAAGGGAAATTATCTGGCTTTGTTTGACTTCTGGTCACAGCCTTTTTTCCATCTTGTTCTGGCAGGGAAGTATTCAGTTAGCTTGTGAGCTGAGAACTCATGGATTTTTGTCTATTGTTTAGGTTTTGTTGGTCCTGAGAATGAAGCAGTTGGCTGAAGGTTGCACTCTTATGGCTTCAGTGTTGCCAGATGCACAAACCAGTAATACTGTACTGTGATTTATAAATTATTTTAACACAAAATTATCTGACATAAAAGTATGCAAAAGTATGCCATGTACACCTTAGTACAGTGAGGCTCTGTCACCGAAATAAGACGGCAACAGTGTGTTGCTTTACACAGAACTGATCGCAGCTCCTAAGACTTTTACTTTAGTAAAGAATTTGATTCAGCATTTCTACTTTTTAAGAAAAAAGTCTTTTACAACACAAGTTTCTGTACTTCTACTTGCGTAAAGAATGTGTGTACTTTTGCCACCTCTGATAGTGGTGTGAGGTGAGGCAGCCTGTGATATTACATTCTAATCAAGGATACAGGCATTAGAGCGGAGGGGAACCCTGAGGGCCTTCTAAGCCTTCAGAGAAGCCCTAACATATGTTACATAATGTTATATTTAAATATATTATATTTAATTTATTTCATTGAATTATTACACTATTCTCTTCTAATGCTAATTTAAACCTGACTTTCTATTAACTTTGCTTCAGAAATGAAAAAGTTACTGTCCTGAAAACAGCAAAATAAAGTTATCCAATCAGATATTTTTGTTGTTGTATCTAGGCAGATAAAGGTTAGAGCTGGCTCACTTATAGGTTAGGACTTCATCACTGGACAGAACGGTGTGTTTGTTCAGAAAGTGGCAGGTGAATTAACTAATCACATTTTGATTTATAGTAGGTGGGACTGAAAATGATTTCCTTAGCCAGAGCGATATCTCTGGAGAAGTAGCAGTCGAGACTGATGCTGTTGCTTGGTGGCAAACTTGACAGCACTGCCTTTTCACAGTGGATTTTCAGTGTAGCAGAGCATCTGCAAAGGACTGTTATTTAGGAGAGTGAAAGTGCCCAAAACAGTTTTCAGATACTTGAAAGTTATATGTGTGTGTGTGTGTGTGTGTGTGTGTGTGTGTGTGTGTGTGTGTGTGTGTGTGTGTGTGTGTGTATGTGTGTATGTGTGTATGTATGTATGTATGTATGTAGTTTTCAGATACTTGAAACTTATTTTTTAGTAGACAGAACTACATTGACAGATATATAATGTAATATAATATCACTGGAGAGCTCTGCTAAATTTAACTCTGTGTGGTACTGAAACAGAGAAATAAGAATGATAAAAGAAATTCAGAATGATTCTTAAAGTAGTATATATAGTATAAATAGTAACAGAGTAAATGGCAATCATCTACTGTTTAATGCAAGTTTAAGTAAAGAAAAATCTGGAAAAAAACATTACTTATTCTGCTATCATTGCGTGGTGTTTTCTGCCTTCTAAAGGGTTTTTGTATATAGCATCTACAGACAACAAACATGTCACAAACTACCTGCCTGTCTGATGCTTTTTCCAGCAAAACCTTTTCCATTTTCCTGCATTTTTGATGTGTTTTGGCTGAACTGCTCGCTCTAACAGTCATGGAGTCACCACTGCATGACAGGAAGAGCGTTGAATGACGAATCGAGTTTGGAGTTCTGTTGAAGATTTCTTAAGATGAGGAAGGAGGTCTGAGATAGGATGGGACATAGCCATGAGTTTAGGAATTGCTTCTGTAATAGGAAGGAGTTTTTCTATCATGTTAAAGATATGATAATCACTCAGGAAATGTTTTTGTAATGAGGCCCCTGGTTCTCAACTTGAACATCTTCTGCATTGTTTTATACATTTCTTTGTCTTTTCCCTTCACAGATATAGTATCTTTGGGACCTTCACTAAAATAATAAAGTTGTACTACCGACTGTTGGACATGTTGTTTTTAGAACACCAAGGCAACAATTTTTTTCAAAAGATTTCAGGGATTAAGTGTTCAAAATGTGTTGGCAGTGTCACAGCAGAGTGCAGAGGCAAGATGGAGATGGTTAATGGGGCCCTGAGCTGCAGACCATGACAAGTCTCTTTAAGTCCTGTAGTTCAGAGCGAGTCTAGAGGGCTTGGCAGTGTTCCTAATCGTCTGTCTCACTGTTGACTCGTTATAACGATTTAGTTTTTGCTCTCCGTGGCCTCACAGGGCCACACAGGGCTCACTGTCGCTTTAAAGTTGAAAAATCGAAAAATAACAACTGATTGATTCTTTTTGTGGCTAAAGCACATGACATGATGGATGGATTTTGAAATATCTTTGACACAGATCTACAAAAGTTTAACTCATGAATAAAAGTTTATGAAAACTTCCTCTGGGCTGTTTGTTGATGTTTTATGAATTCACTTCAGCATCTGAGTTGACGCTGTCCCTGTTTGCACTCTCACACTGCAGCTGCTTATTTACAACTGTCCCTGTTTGTCCTTGTCCAACTATTTATCACTTTATTATGTCAACAGAACTTGTTGATTCGGAAATGATTTCCTATATGCACACTGTATATACGGTCTGCACTTGTAAACACATTCACGTACTCTGGATGAACAGACCTCTGCAGGCTGAACAAACAGAAACAGCAGGAGCATCATTTCTCAGCTCTGCTGCAGAAGTGATGACTGTTGTGTCAGTGTGTCAGATACATGCCAGGAGGCATTTCACTTCAAAATGTATGTATGTTTAGTTGAAAGAGAACAAATTATGCTTACAAGTAATTACTTATTTCTCCTAAAGTAGACAGAACCCTTCAGGACAGGGGTTTTACCTTGAGGCACAAACAGGTGTGTGACTTTTTCAAAATAATTATGAGGCACAGCGCCAGGATTTCAGTTTTTGGTGGGCCAAAGTAATCATGACTGGGCCTTTTAATTACAGAAATTTCTTATACTCTTGTACTTTTCAGGGTAGTCTGTACTCTTACTCATACTTAAGTATGCATTATACTATGTAATCTACTTAGTTACTTTTAAAATCATAATTGAGTACTGAGTACAATTTGAATTAATATCCACACATTCTTTCTGCATTTTAGTGGCCAATAAGGTGATCTGAGCACAAATGGACCAGTGAAAACCAGGAGATACAAATGAAAAACAAAATAACAATCATAATCAAAATTTGCAACCCTAGTTTAAAGAAGTGACTATGACATCAACAGTTAAAAGTAACTATGAGTAGTTTTTTCGATGAATACTTTTTACTTTTACTTAAGTATATTTCTAACACCAGTACTTTTACTTGCAATTGAGTAATATTTTAGTAATGTAACAGTACTTGTACTTGAGTACAGATTTGCCCACAATGCTGTTCCTACTAAATATGGCCACAAGTGACGATGATAAATGTTGGCATCAGCCTGTGTACTTCTTAGTATTTTCTCCACCTGTATTTTCTCTGTGCTGTTTGTCTGTTTGATTGTCTATCAGCAGAATTATGGAAAAATTACTGGCCCAGTTTTTATGAAACACGGTGGAAGGGTGAAGGATCGGCCAAGAGGGAACCCTTTAAATTTTGGAGTAGATCTGATCCACGGGGTGGATAGATGATTAATTATTTTTCACTTTCATCAACATTGCAACAAAGGTCATTTGGCCTTGGTAGAATAAATGCCACACATCTTAAAATCCAGTAGATGGGGGTGAAGTTCATTAGTAACAAAACATTGCCAACTGTATATAATTATACAATGACTCATATCACAGTAATCATCTCGAGTAACCTTAGGCATGTAGCAGCTCTAACTATTTACAGTGTTTGGATTCACCAAAATCCCACAATAACACAAAAACACTAACAGATCAAGGTAGCGGTAAACTGGTAACTGCTGTGTTTCTACAAGATAAAATGACTGTTTTTGACAAGAGAGCCTGGTGGCTATGGAAGAGAGATATTTGACTTATATAACAGCAGTTTCAATAATCAGGTAATACATTGACTATTGATAAGTACAGCCACACCTCACATAATCAGAACTATCCTTTTAACACATCCATCCTATCTACATATATATATATATATATATGTATGTATATATATATATATATACATATATATATATATATATATATATATATATATATATATATATATATATATATATATATATATATATACATTTTTGAATCTGTTTTTGTATCCAAAATTGGCTGCAGGCTCGTTGGGGAATCCTTTGTTCCTTTTTGTGTTTAGAGGGGTGACATGTTTTCAAGAGCCAAGGACACAGAGCATACAGTTTCTCAGTTGAGTTATATCCTTAAAAACATAAAAACCTCCAGCTTTTCCCCCTTAAGAGGAGCTGACAGGAGCTCATATTCCCACTGGATGCCAGACTCACTGCACACTCATTAGACAGGGGTCTGTATGAAGCACAACTCTGATAAAAACGCTCATTAGAAAGTGTGTCTGAGTGTTTTTTGGAGGTCCCCTCCAAACCTCAGAGCCATTACCCCAACTGGGACCCTGGTCCCAGTCAGCCTATTTAGGCCAGTACAGGCTGTCTCCACTGTTATGTCTTAATCACACATACTTCTATGTCTGGATGAATGTCTGCTGAGCCTCCATCACGTCTGGCTCACGAGAGGCTCGCTGTATTGTTGTGTGTCCATTCAGATCGTTTAACGTGTTGGAGCAGACTGGTTCCAGACCTCCTCCCAGAATCCTCTGCCCAGTTTACGCATTTATGCAAAGAATGGTCTACAGCCTTTATTATGTGATTTTTTCAGACTCAGCATGTTATGAAGTTTGCTCTGTTTGTCAGTTCTTTTTCTCTGCAGAATCATGACGGTAAATTCCAGTCTCATCTTCTTTCTCTCTTGTGTTCATCAGGATTGAAGGTTGTCTGGTAGAAGATTTCTCAATAAGAACCCCAGCATGAACCTCAGATGGGACAGAGAAAGTCTAAAACACACAAGGTGAGTGTAAGCATGGGAAAAATGTGTGATTTCATATAAACATTTGAATGCTAAAACAACAAATGACTCTTATTACACTAAGAGTCATTAAGACAACACAATGAAAATAGAAATGGCCATAATGAGTAATATATTCAGATACAGATTACTTTCTTGTCCGATAAATTCACATATAATGGAAATCACTGACATATGGGGCACAACAATACAGTTGTATGTATGTATTTATGTATGTATGTATGTATGTAACTGTATGTATGTAAGTATATATGTTGTTCTATGCATGTATGTATATATGTTGCTCTACGTAAGTATGGATGTAGATGTTTGTATGTATGTATGAATGTAGCTCTATGTATGTATGTATGTATGTATCTAGCTAGATGTACGCATGTATGTAACTCTATAAATGTATCTATGTATGTATGTATGTATGTATGTATGCAGCTGTATGTATGTATGTATGTATGTATGTATGTATGTATGTAGCTCTATGTACATGTGTGTATGTATGTATGTATGTATGTATGTAGCTCTATGTACAGTACAGGCCAAAAGTTTGGACACACCTTCTCATTCGATGCGTTTTCTTTATTTTCATGACTATTTACATTGTAGATTCTCACTGAAGGCATCAAAACTATGAATGAACACATGTGGAGTTATGTACTTAACAAAAAAAGGTGAAATAACTGAAAACATGTTTTATATTCTAGTTTCTTCAAAATAGCCACCCTTTGCTCTGATTACTGCTTTGCACACTCTTGGCATTCTCTCGATGAGCTTCAAGAGGTAGTCACCTGAAATGGTTTTCACTTCACAGGTGTGCCTTATCTGGGTTAATTAGTGGAATTTCTTGCTTTATCAATGGGGTTGGGACCATCAGTTGTGTTGTGCAGAAGTCAGGTTAATACACAGCCGACAGCCCTATTGGACAACTGTTAAAATTCATATTATGGCAAGAACCAATCAGCTAACTAAAGAAAAACAAGTGGCCATCATTACTTTAAGAAATGAAGGTCAGTCAGTCCGGAAAATTGCAAAAACCCCAAGTGGAGTTGCAAAAACCATCAAGCGCTACAACAAAACTGGCACACATGAGGACCGACCCAGGAAAGGAAGACCAAGAGTCACCTCTGCTTCTGAGGATAAGTTCATCCGAGTCACCAGCCTCAGAAATCGCAAGTTAACAGCAGCTCAGATCAGAGACCAGATGAATGCCACACAGAGTTCTAGCAGCAGACCCATCTCTAGAACAACTGTTAAGAGGAGACTGCGCGAATCAGGCTTTCATGGTCAAATAGCTGCTAGGAAACCACTGCTAAGGAGAGGTAACAAGCAGAAGAGATTTGTTTGGGCCAAGAAACACAAGGAATGGACATTAGACCAGTGGAAATCGGTGCTTTGGTCTGATGAGTACAAATTTGAGATCTTTGGTTCCAACCGCCATGTCTTTGTGAGATGCAGAAAAGGTGAACGGATGGATTCCACATGCCTGGTTCCCACTGTGAAGCATGGAGGAGGAGGTGTGATGGTGTGGGGGTGTTTTGCTGGTGACACTGTTGGGGATTTATTCAAAATTGAAGACACACTGAACCAGCATGGCTACCACAGCATCCTGCAGTGACATGCCATCCCATCCGGTTTGCGTTTAGTTGGACGATCATTTATTTTTCAACAGGACAGTGACCCCAAACACACCTCCAGACTGTGTAAGGGCTATTTGACCAAGAAGGAGAGTGATGGAGTGCTGCGGCAGATGACCTGGCCTCCACAGTCACCGGACCTGAACCCAATCGAGATGGTTTGGGGTGAGCTGGACCGCAGAGTGAAGGCAAAGGGGCCAACAAGTGCTAAACACCTCTGGGAACTCCTTCAAGACTGTTGGAAAACCATTTCAGGTGACTACCTCTTGAAGCTCATCGAGAGAATGCCAAGAGTGTGCAAAGCAGTAATCAGAGCAAAGGGTGGCTATTTTGAAGAAACTAGAATATAAAACATGTTTTCAGTTATTTCACAATTTTTTTGTTAAGTACATAACTCCACATGTGTTCATTCATAGTTTTGATGCCTTCAGTGAGAATCTACAATGTAAATAGTCATGAAAATAAAGAAAACGCATTGAATGAGAAGGTGTGTCCAAACTTTTGGCCTGTACTGTATATGTGTATATGTATGTATGTATGTATGTAACTCTATGTATGTATGTAGCTGTATGTATGTATGTATGTAACTCTACGTATGTATGTATGTATGTATGTATACATGTAAGTATGTAGCTGTATGTATATATGTATGTATGTATCTCTGTGTATGTATGTATGTATGTATGTATGTATATATGTCTGTAGATGTATGTATGTATGTATGTAGCTCTATGTATGTATGTATACAGCTGTATGCATGTGTGTCTATGTATGTATATATGTAGTTCTATGTATGTATGTATGCAGCTGTATGTATGTATGTAAGTAAGTAAGTATGTAGTTGTATGTATGTATGTATGTATGTATTTATGTATGTATGTAGCTGTATGTATATCTGTTTGTCTGTATATAGCTGTATGTATGTATGTAGCTGTATGTATGTATGTATGTATGTAAGTTGATGTATGAATGTATGTATGTAGCTCTATGTATGTATGTATGTATGTATACATGTAGCTGTATGTATGTATGTATGTAAGTATGTAGTTGTATGTATATCTGTTTGTATGTATATAGCTGTATGTATGTATGTAGCTGTATGTATGTATGTATGTATGTTGATGTATGAATGCATGTATGTAGCTGTATGTATATATGTATGTATGTAGCTGTATGTATGTAAGTATGTAGTAGTATGTATATCTGTATGTATGTATGTAGCTGTATGTATGGATGTATATATGTATGTAGCTCCATGTATGTATGTATGTATGTCTGTAGCTGTATGTATGTATATATGTCTGTAGCTGTATGTATGTAGCTGTATGCATGTATGTAGTTGTATGTATGTATGTATGTATGTATGTATGTATGTATGTAGTTGTATGTATGTATGTATGTATATATGTCTGTAGCTGTATGTATGTAGCTGTATGTATGTATGTATGTATGTATGTATGTATGTATGTAGCTGTATGCATGTATGTATGTATATATGTATGTATGTATGTAGCTGTATGTATATATGTATGTATGTAAGTCTATACATGTATGCATGTAGCTGTATGTATATATGTATGTATGTATGTATGTATGTATGTCTGTAGCTGTATGTATGTATGTATGTCTATGTATGTATGTATGTATGTATGTATGTATATATGTATGTATATATGTACTTATGTAAGTCTATGTATGTATGTATGTATGTAAGTTGATGTATGAATGTATGTATGTAGCTGTATGTATATATGTAAGTATGTAGTTGTCTGTATAGCTGTATGTATGTATGTATATATGTATGTAGCTGTATGTATGTATGTATGTATACATGTAGCTGTATGTATGTATGTATACATGTAGCTGTATGTATGTATGAATGTAACTGTATGTATGTATGTAACTGTATGTATGTATGTATGTATGTATGTATGTATGTAGTTGTATGTATGTATATATGTATGTAGCTCTATGTATATATGTAGTTGTATGTATATATGTATGTATGTAGCTGTATGTATGTATGTATGTTTGTAGCTGTATGCATATCTCTATGTATGTATGTAGCTCTATGTATGTATGTATGTATGTATGTATGTATGTGTGTACGTATATATGTATGTATGTATGTATGTATGTATGTAGCTGTATGTATGTAAGTATGTATGTATGTATGTATGTATGTATGTATGTATGTATGTATGTATGTATGTATGTATGTATGTATGTAGCTGTATGAATGTATGTGTGTAGCTGTATGTATATATGTTTGTATGTAGCTGTATGAATGTATGTATGTAGCTGTATGTATATATGTATGTATGTAACTTTATGTATGTAAGTCTATGCATGTATGTATGCATGTAGCTGTATGTATATATGTATGTATGTATGTCTGTAGCTGTATGTATGTATGTATGTATGTATGTATGCAGCTGTATGTATGTATGTATGTATGTATATATGCAGCTGTATGTATGTAAGTATGTAGTTGTATGTATGTATGTATATAGCTGTATGTATGTATGTATGTATGTATGTATGTAGTTGTATATATGTAGCTGTATGTATGTATGCATGCATGTATGTATGTATGTATGTATGTATGTAGTTGTATGTATATATGTATGTATGTAACTTTATGTATGTCTGTATGTAGCTCTATGTATGTATGTACGTGGTACGTATTTATATATGTATGTATGCAGCTGTCTGTACATATGTAGCTGTATATATATCTCCATATACGTATGTAGCTGTATGTATGTATGCAGCTGTATGTATGTATGTATGTAAGTCTATGTGTATATGTATACATGTAGCTGTATGAATGTATGTAGCTCTATGTATGTATGTATGTCTGTAGCTGTATGTATATATGTATGCAGCTGTATGTCTGTATGTAGTTGTATGTATATATGTATGTATGCAGCTGTATGTATGTATGTATGTAGCTGTATGTATATCTGATTGTATGTATATAGCTGTATATATGTATGTATGTAAGTTGATGTATGAATGTATGTATGCAGCTGTATGTATATATGTATGTATGTAGCTCTATGTATGTATGTATGTATGTATATATGTATGTAGCTCTATGTATGTATGTAGCTGTATGTAATTATGTATGTATGTAAGTTGATGTATGAATGTATGTATGTAGCTGTATGTATATATGTAAGTATGTAGTTGTCTGTATATCTGTATGCATGTATATAGCTGTATGTATGTATATATGTATGTAGCTGTATGTATGTATGTATGTATGTATGTATATATGTAGCTGTATGTATGTATGTATGTATATATGTATGTAGCTGTATGTATGTATGTATGTAACTGCATGTATGTAACTGTATGTATGTATGTATGTAGTTGTATGTGTGTATATATGTATGTAGCTGTATGTATGTATGTATGTATGTATGTAGCTGTATGTATGTATGCATGCATATATGTAAGTATGTAGTTGTATGTATATCTGTATGTATGTATGTATGTCGCTGTATGTATGTAGCTCTATGTATGTATGTAGCTCTATGTATGTATGTAACTGTATGTATGTATGTAGCTCTATGTATGTATGACAAATTCCTTGCTGATGAAAATAAACAAGAGCTTGCTGATTATTTATTGTCAGTTGTTTCCCAGTTGTTGTTAATAATTGATAATAATTGTGGGATGGGGGTTATGTTTTCATTTTTGGCTTTCTGGGGGGTCATGACAGAGGAAGTTTGGAAACCACTGAACTAATCAATCTATGGAACTATAAACTGAAAATATTTTTTTTTCCCATTCTGTGTGTGTGAGTGAGTGTGAGCTGGCAAAATAAATGTCATTTAACCCTCTATGGTACCATGTTGCCCTCAGGCAACAAACCCATTTTTGCCCTGTCACATCTCCACAATGCATCCCTTTAAATGATGCGATACTTTAAAAAAGAGGTAAAACCATAGGGAACCATTAACAATGCTTTAAGTTGTCACATGACCTCCAGGAAGCGATTTTGAAACCCTTCTTGGCGGGCTTTTTCTAAGGAGACAGCTCTGCTATCTTGCTGCAAAAAAAGACTCTCAAAAAGTTATTTTTTGTCCCTTTTCCACCTGGAAAAAAATGTCTTCACACTAATAGGTGAGTAAACTTTAAGTTTTGATAGTTTCATGCAACTTATTTACTAATTTAATAGTGGATACGTGTTAAAATGCAGCTGTTGCCCTGAGGCAACAACGTGCCATCATGGAAAGTTGCAATGTTGCCTGCAACAGTGAACCATTATGGAATCACTATAGCAAACACAACACTGACCACTGGCCTATTTGGGTGGAGAAAAAAGGCAGATGCAGATACCCTGGATGTAAGGGTATAGTGAAATCACAGTGCACAAAATGTGTCACCTGCCTGTGCTTCACTCCTGAAAAAAACTGCTTCATGGAGTTCCATAAGCACTGAGCAGCAACACCACAAGTGATGGCAACACATGTCAGGAAAGACACAGGGGACTGACACAAAACATGCACTGAAATGAAGCAGTGATGATCAAACACTGGAATTTGTTGTTTTTGTTTTTCAAATGTTTATGGTAATGGTTATCTTTGTTGATTTAAGTACTTTTTGCCTACAGGCAACATTTAGCCAAGAAACTTTTGAAATTCTTTTTAAAATTCTTTTTAATTTAAAATTTAAAATGAATTGTGACTTCTTGATGTTATTGAATATTTTTGCATATGTTTATGAAATAAACAATGTTCAAATTGGAAAAGGAACGTTCTTTTTCACTTATGCACCATCATGGTACAATGTTGCCTACAGGCAACGAACCCCAAAAACTTCCTAAAATAAAAATAAAAATAAAATTTCTTCAGATTATGTTTATTTAGTCTATTTTGAGACATAAAAACACATTTCCCTCACTGGCATCATAATGTGTACCATAGAGGGATATGACCATACATACATACATACATACATATGACCATACATGCATACATACATACATACATACATACATATGAGCATACATACATACATACATATGAGCATACATACATACATACATATGAGCATAAATACATACATACATACATACATATGAGCATACATACATACATATGAGCATACATACATATGATCATACATTCATACATATGGCCAAACATATGACCATGCATACAAACATACATACATATGACCATACATACATACATATGACCATACATACATACATACATACATACATACATACATACATACATACATACATATGACCATGCATACATACATACATACATATGAGCATACATACATACATACATACATACATACATACATACATAGATACTTATGGCCATACATGCATACATATGACCATACATACATATGACCATACATACATTCATATGACCATAAATACATACATATGAGCATACATACATATGACCATACATACATACATACATACATACATACATACATACATACATATGAGAATACATACATAGATATGACCATGTATACATACATATGAGCATACATACATACATATGACTATGCATACATACATATGACCATACATACATACATATGAGCATACATACATACATACATACATATATATGACCATACATACATACATACATACATACATACATATATAAATTCTTTTTATAATTCTTTTTTATTTAAAATTTAAAATCAATTGTGACTTCTTGATGTTATTGAATATTTTTACATATGTTTATGAAATAAACAATGTTCAAATTGGAAAAGGAACGTTCTTTTTCACTTACGCACCATTATGGTACAATGTTGCCAACAGGCAACGAACCCCAAAAACTTCCAAAAATAAAAATAAAAATAAAAATAAAATTTCTTCAGATTATGTTTATTTAGTCTATTTTGAGACATAAAAACACATTTCCCTCACTAGCATCATAATGTGTACCAAAGAGGGATATGACCATACATACATACAAACATACATACATACATACATACATACATACATATGACCGTACATACATACATACAAATACATACATATGAGCATACATGCATACATATGACCATACATGCATACATACATACATACATACATACATACATACATATGACCATGCATACATACATATGACCATACATGCATGCATACATACATACATACATACATATGACCATGCATACATACATATGACCATACATGCATGCATACATACATACATACATACATATGACCATGCATACATACATATGACCATGCATACATACATATGACCATACATACATACATACATACATACATACATACTTATTACCATACATACATACATATGAGCATACATACATACATACCAATGAGCATACATACATACATACATACATATGAGCATACATACATACATACATATTAGCATAAATACATACATACATACATATGAGCATACATACATATGACCATACATACATGCATATGAGCATACATACATATGGCCAAACATATGACCATGCATACAAACATAGATACATATGACCATACATACATAAATACATACATATGACCATGCATACATACATACATATGACCATACATACATACATACATATGACCATGCATACATTCATATGAGCATACATACATACATACATATAGTCATACATATGACCATGCATACATACATACATACATACATATGAGCATACATACATACATACATACATACATACACATGACCATGCATACAAACATAGATACATATGACCATACATACATAAATACATACATATGACCATGCATACATACATACATATGACCATACATACATACATACATACATATGACCATACATGCATACATATGACCATACATACATACATACATATGACCATGCATACATTCATATGAGCATACATACATACATACATATAGTCATACATATGACCATGCATACATACATACATACATACATATGAGCATACATACATACATACATACATACATACATATGACCATGCATACATACATACATGTGACCATACATACATACATACAAACATATGAGCATACATACATATGAGCATATATACATACATACATATGACCATACATACATACATACATATGAGAATACATACATACATAAGAGCATACATACATACATATGACCATGCATACATTCATATGAGCATACATACATACATATGACCATACATACATACATACATACATACATACATACATACATACATATGACCGTACAGACATACATAGACATACATACATATGACCATAAATGCATACATACATACATACACACATACATACATATGAGCATACATACATACATTCATATGAGCATACATACATATGAGCATACATACATACATACGTACATACATATAAGCATACGTACATATGAGCATACATTCATACATATGGCCAAACATATGACCATGCATACAAACATAAATACATATGACCATACATACATACATACATACATATGACCATACATACATACATACATACATATGACCATACATACATACATACATACATACATACATACTTATGACCATACATGCATACATATGACCATACATACATACATACATACATATGACCATACATACATATGACCATGCATACATACATACATACATACATACATATGAGCATACATGCATACATACATTCATACATACATACATATGACCATGCATACATACATACATGTGACCATACATACATACATACATACATACATATGACCATACATACATACATACATGTGACCATACATACATACATACATACATACATACATATGAGAATACATACATACATATGACCATGCAAACATACATATGAGCATACATACATACATATGACCATGCATACATACATGTGAGCATACATACATACATACATATGACCATAAAGACATACATACATACATACATATATATGACCATACATACATACATAAATACATATATATACATATATATATAAATTCTTTTTATAATTCTTTTTAATTTAAAATTTAAAATGAATTGTGACTTCTTGATGTTATTGAATATTTTTGCATATGTTTATGAAATAAACAATGTTCAAATTGGAAAAGGAACGTTCTTTTTCACTTATGCGCCATTATGGTACAATGTTGCCTACAGGCAACGAACCCCAAAAACTTCCAAAAATAAAAATAAAATAAAAATAAAATTTCTTCAGATTATGTTTATTTAGTCTATTTTGAGACATAAAAACACATTTCCCTCACTGGCATCATAATGTGTACCATAGAAGGATATGACCATACATGCATACATACATACATACATATGAGCATACATACATACATACATACAAACATACATACATACATACATACTAATGACCATACATGCATACATATGACCATACATACATACATACATACATACATATGACCATACATACATATGACCATGTATACATTCATATGAGCATACATACATACACACATACATACATACATATGGTCATACATATATATGAGCATACATACATATGAGCATACATACATACATACATACATACATACATGTGACCATACATACATACATACATACATACATACATATGAGAATACATACATACATATGACCATGCAAACATACATATGAGCATACATACATACATATGACCATGCATACATACATGTGAGCATACATACATACATACATATGACCATAAAGACATACATACATACATACATATATATGACCATACATACATACATAAATACATATATATACATATATATATAAATTCTTTTTATAATTCTTTTTAATTTAAAATTTAAAATGAATTGTGACTTCTTGATGTTATTGAATATTTTTGCATATGTTTATGAAATAAACAATGTTAAAATTGGAAAAGGAACGCTCTTTTTCACTTATGCGCCATTATGGTACAATGTTGCCTACAGGCAACGAACCCCAAAAACTTCCAAAAATAAAAATGAAATAAAAATAAAATTTCTTCAGATTATGTTTATTTAGTCTATTTTGAGACATAAAAACACATTTCCCTCACTGGCATCATAATGTGTACCATAGAAGGATATGACCATACATGCATACATACATACATACATATGAGCATACATACATACATACATACAAACATACATACATACATACATACTAATGACCATACATGCATACATATGACCATACATACATACATACATACATACATACATACATACATATGACCATACATACATATGACCATGTATACATTCATATGAGCATACATACATACACACATACATACATACATATGGTCATACATATGAGCATACATACATACATACATATGAGCATACATATATATGAGCATACATACATATGAGCATACATACATACATACATACATACATACATATGACCATACATACATACATACATACATACATATATATGACCATACATATATACATACATACATACATACATACATACATACATACATACATACATACATAAATTCTTTTTATAATTCTTTTTAATTTAAAATTTAAAATGAATTGTGACTTCTTGATGTTATTGAATATTTTTGCATATGTTTATGAAATAAACAATGTTCAAATTGGAAAAGGAACCTTCTTTTTCACTTTTGCACCATTATGGTACAATGTTGCCTACAGGCAACGAACCCCAAAAACTTCCAAAAAATAAAAATAAAATTTCTTCAGATTATGTTTATTTAGTCTATTTTGAGACATAAAAACACATTTCCCTCACTGGCATCATAATGTGTACCATAGAGGGATATGACCATACATACATACATACATACATACATACATATGACCGTACATACATACATACACATACATACATACATACATACATATGAGCATACATACATACATACATACATATGAGAATACATACATACATACATACATATGAGCATACATACATACATACATTAGAGCATTCATATATATGAGCATAAATACATATGAGCATACATACATACATACATACATACATACATACATACATACATATGACCATACATACATACATACATACATACATATATATGACCATACATATATACATACATACATACATACATACATACATACATAAATTCTTTTTATAATTCTTTTTAATTTAAAATTTAAAATGAATTGTGACTCCTTGATGTTATTGAATATTTTTGCATATGTTTATGAAATAAACAATGTTCAAATTGGAAAAGGAACCTTCTTTTTCACTTTTGCACCATTATGGTACAATGTTGCCTACAGGCAACAAACCCCAAAAACTTCCAAAAAATAAAAATAAAATTTCTTCAGATTATGTTTATTTAGTCTATTTTGAGACATAAAAACACATTTCCCTCACTGGCATCATAATGTGTACCATAGAGGGATATGACCATACATACATACATACATACATACATACATACATATGACCATACATACATACATACACATACATATATACATACATATGAGCATACATACATACATACATATGACCATACATGCATACATACATACATACATACATACATACATACATACATACATACATATGAGCATACATACATACATACATATGAGCATAAATACATACATACATACATATGAGCATACATACATACATACGTACATACATATGAGCATACATACATATGAGCATACATTCATACATATGGCCAAACATATGACCATGCATACAAACATACATACATATGAGCATACATACAAACGTACGTACGTACATACATACATACATACATACATACATACATACATACATATATATATAAATTCTTTGTATAATTCTTTTTAATTTAAAATTTCAAATGAATTGTGACTTCTGGATGTTATTGAATATTTTTGCATATGTTTATGAAATAAACAATGTTCAAATTGGAAAAGGAACATTCTTTTTCACTTATGCACCATTATGGTACAATGTTGCCTGCAGGCAACGAACCCCAAAAACTTCCAAAAAATAAAAATAAAATTTCTTCAGATTGTGTTTATTTAGTCTATTTTGAGACATAAAAACACATTTCCCTCACTGGCATCATAATGTGTACCATAGAGGGATATGACCATACATACATACATACATACATACATACATATGACCATACATGCATACATACATACATACATACATACATACATACATGTGACCATGCATGCATACATACATACATATGAGCATACATACATACATACATACATATGAGCATACATACATACATATGAGCATACATACATACATACATACATACATACATACATACATACATATGACCATACATACATATGACCATGCATACATACATATTACCATACATACATACATACATACATACATACATACATACTTATGACCATACATGCATACATATGACCATACATACATACATACATACATATGACCATACATACATATGACCATGCATACATTCATATGACCATATATACATACAAACAGACATACATACATATGGTCATACGTATGACCATGCATACATACATACATACATACATACATACATACATACATACATATGAGCATACATGCATACATACATACATACATATGACCATGCATACATACATACATGTGACCATACATACATACATACATATGAGCATACATACATATGAGCATACATTCATACATATGGCCAAACATATGACCATGCATACAAACATACATACATATGACCATACATACATACATACATACATACATATGACCATACATACATATGACCATGCATACATACATACATATGACCATACATATGACCATACATACATACATACATACATACATACTTATGACCATACATACATACATACATACATATGACCATACATACATATGACCATGCATACTTTCATATAACCATACATACATACATACATACATACACACATACATACATACATACATATGGTCATACATATGACCATGTATACATACATACATACATACATACATACATACATACATACATATGAGCATACATGCATACATACATACATACATACATACATACATACATATGACCATGCATATATACATACATGTGACCATACATACATACATACATATGAGCATACATACATATGACCATGCATACATACATACATATGACCATACATATGACCATACATACATACATACATACATACATACTTATGACCATACATACATACATACATACATATGACCATACATACATATGACCATGCATACTTTCATATAACCATACAACATACATACATACACACATACATACATACATACATATGGTCATACATATGACCATGTATACATACATACATACATACATACATACATATGAGCATACATGCATACATACATACATACATACATACATACATATGACCATGCATATATACATACATGTGACCATACATACATACATACATATGAGCATACATACATATGAGCATATATACATACATACATACATACATATGAGCATACATACATACATACATACATACATACATACATACATACATATGAGCATACATACATACATATGACCATGCATACATACATATGACCATACATACATACATACATACATATGACCATACATACATACATACATACATTCATACATACATACATACATATGACCATACATACATACATACATACATACATATGACCATACATACATACATACATACATACATACATACATACATACTTATGACCATACATGCATACATATGACCATACATACATACATACATATGACCATACATACATATGACCATGCATACATTCATATGACCATACATACATACACACATACATACATACATACATATGGTCATACGTATGACCATGCATACATACATACATACATACATACATATGAGCATACATGCATACATACATACATACATATGACCATGCATACATACATACATGTGACCATACATACATACATACATACATATGAGCATACATACATATGAGCATATATACATACATACATATGACCATACATACATACATACATACATACATACATACATATGAGAATACATACATACATATGACCATGCATACATATATATGAGCATACATACATACATACATACGTACATACATATGAGCATACATACATATGAGCATACTTTCATACATATGGCCAAACATATGACCATGCATACAAACATACATACATATGACCATACATACATACATACATACATACATATGACCATACATACATATGACCATGCATACATACATACATATGACCATACATATGACCATACATACATACATACATACATACATACATACTTATGACCATACATACATACATACATACATATGACCATACATACATATGACCATGCATACATTCATATAACCATACATACATACATACACACATACATACATACATATCATCATACATATGACCATGTATACATACATACATACATACATACATACATACATACATATGAGCATACATGCATACATACATACATACATACATACATACATATGACCATGCATATATACATACATGTGACCATACATACATACATACATATGAGCATACATACATATGAGCATATATACATACATACATACATACATATGACCATACATACATACATACATACATAGATACTTACATATGAGCATACATACATACATATGACCATGCATACATACACATGACCATACATACATACATACATACCTATGACCATACATACATACATACATACATACATACATACATACATACATACATATATATTTAAATTCTTTTCATAATTCTTTTTAATTTAAAATTTAAAATGAATTGTGACTTCTTGATGTTATTGAATATTTTTGCATACGTTTATGAAATAAACAATGTTCAAATTGGAAAAGGAACGTTCTTTTTCACCTATGCACCATTATGGTACAATGTTGCCTACAGGCAACGAACCCCAAAAACCTCCAAAAATAAAAATAAAAATAAAATTTCTTCAGATTATGTTTATTTAGTCTATTTTGAGACATAAAAACACTCCAAACATTTTTTCCCTCACTGGCATCATAATGTGTACCATAGAGGGTTAACAGGATCTATTGAGTTAATTCTTGCTAAGTGTTTTGTATTAAGTGTGTGTGTGTGTGTGTGTGTGTGTGCATTGAAGTAGATCTATGATATGACAGCCTTAGTATTGTGTGTGTGTGTGTGTGTGTGTGTGTGTGTGTGTGTGTGTGCCCCTGTGATTTGATTGGCACATGTCACACACGTCTGTCAGCCAGAACAAGAAAAAGGAACATTTAAATCGTGGTTATTCATGCCCTGCTGCTCTGTTTAATGTCTCGCCGAGATCTAATTACAGCCGCTCTGAATCTCGCCCCGCGCTTTTAATTAATACGCCCAAAAAAGGGAAATGGAGCAAAAATGTAAAATTAATTGAGTGGAATTTGTAATTCAAAGTGCGGGAGTGAAAGAAGAAGGAGAGGAGATCAAATACGAGTCCGTACTTTTAAGAGTTGGCTCCCGTGGGGTTTCCCGCCCCGTGTTTCAAGGTTTTGTGTGTTGTGATCCACAGAGAGGCCACGGCCTCCATTTTCAAAACGAGGCATCAGAATTAAGCTTTATATAGAGCGGAATAATGATGTGGATTCTTGCTGGGAGAAGTAGTCTTTTAATAAGTGAGGGCTGGCAGAGAGGGCCACTCTCAAGGCTGCACGGTCCAGATTAATGCAGCAAGCAGAAATCATTTATAGACGAATCACTCAAGCTTACACGCTATTGATTTCACCCGACGCCTTCCCCAACACGTACACATACACAAGTTAAAGGATTTCTTTCTATTCACCTTATTTTTCCAAAGAAAGTTTCATTTCTAAATAATTCTTTGTTGGGTAAGTGGAAAAAAAACTTTCTAAATTCCACACAAAATACAGTTTTTACAATGTTGACATGAATAAAAGAATCAGAAGCGTCAATAGATGGTTGCTTTGAGACTTCTGTGAAGTGTGTATGAAACATAAATACAAGCTGCTTTGAAAAATCCACCCAACAGTGTGATTGATGGTGTCATCAAGTTATCAAACAGAACAAACTCGTGCATGATACACTGCCTGGACAAAAGAAAGTCACCACCTGGATTTAACTAAGGAAATGGGTTAGAGCGTTTCATTGGATGATTACTGCTGCGATTAATATGTTTCAGCTGGCAACAAGTTATCATTTTCATACATACATACATATGACCATACATACATACATACATACATACATATGACCATACATACATATGACCATGCATACATACATACATATGACCATACATATGACCATACATACATACATACATACATACATACTTATGACCATACATACATACATGCATACATATGACCATACATACATATGACCATGCATACATTCATATAACCATACATACATACATACACACATACATACATACATATGGTCATACATATGACCATGCATACATACATACATACATACATACATATGAGCATACATGCATACATACATACATACATACATATGACCATGCATATATACATACATGTGACCATACATACATACATACATATGAGCATATATACATACATACATACATACATACATACATACATACATACATATGAGCATACATTCATACATATGGCCAAACATATGACCATGCATTCATACATATGGCCAAACATATGACCATGCATACAAACATACATACATATGACCATACATACATACATACATACATATGACCATACATACATATGACCATGCATACATACATACATATGACCATACATATGACCATACATACATACATACATACATACATACATACATACATACATACATACATACATACTTATGACCATACATACATACATACATACATATGACCATACATACATATGACCATGCATACATTCATATAACCATACATACATACATACACACATACATACATACATATGGTCATACATATGACCATGCATACATGCATACATACATACATACATACATACATACATATGAGCATACATGCATACATACATACATGCATACATACATACATACATACATATGACCATACATACATATGACCATGCATACATACATATGACCATACATACTTATGACCATACATGCATACATATGACCATACATACATACATACATATGACCATACATACATATGACCATGCATACATTCATATGACCATACATACATACACACATACATACATACATATGGTCATACGTATGACCATGCATACATACATACATACATACATACATACATACATATGAGCATACATACATTTTCACACATGGATTGACCACCACAGAGTCCAGACCTGAACCCCACTGAGAAACTTTGGGATGTGCTGGAGAAGACTTTACGCAGCGGTCCAACTTTCCCATCATCAGTACAAGATCTGGGTGAAAAATTAATGCAACTCTGGACAGAAATAAATGTTGTGACATTGCATAGGCTTATCGAAATGATGAAGGCGGTCCAATGAAATATTAGAGTGTGTTCTTTTTTGGCCAGGCAGTGTATATTTGTATTTTCAACCACTTTGTGTCTACAGTTCAGTCATCAGTTCATCTCAGAATCAAAAATATTAATATTTTTCCTCCTAGCCTGTAGTGCTATTTATCCATCTAGATAGATTTGGTGTGAGTTGCAGAGTTTTGGAGATATCAGCCTGTACAATACATGTTGAAAAGTGCATACTGAGCAGAACAGGAAATGCTGAAAGGTTTAAAAAGAAATAAAACACAGACACTCAAATGTTTGTATTTGAACAAAATATTTTCTTTATTCTGCAAGAGAACTGAATATGGTGGAGCTCCACTGATAAACGTACATGAGTTCAGCTCATAAACAAATGGAGAATCTACAACCAACAAACTATTGCAACCGATACGAGAAAGTAAAGTGAACTGTGATGGGCCAAAACCATTTTTCAAAGAGAGAATACCAAGAGAAGCCAGTAGCAGGTACGGCACAGGGCAACACTGAGAAAGAGACCAGATACACTCAGTCTTTGTGGTTCTGCGGTGGTGTGAGAATCAGCGTCTTGCGGCCTGAATTTTGCCTTTTCATATTTTGAAGAATTGGGTGTTTGGGCGAGAAAATTTCTGCAAAGTTCAAGTCAGCAGAGGATAGCTGTAATTTTGCATGCATCAAATTGTGGTGAACTTCACAAACACATTTTAAAGAACATTATCTGTGACACTGTGTTGATCTGCTGGACGTAAATGGTCCTCTTTCTCAGTGTTACGTTGTTATAGCATTTAACAACTGACACAAAAAGGACTGGAACTTGTTTCAGCTGTAAGCAGTGATGTTAAACTTGCTATATTAAATTCAGATCTGAATACACCATAAACAGACAAATAACAGTTGTTTTTCAAAGACATCTTTTTTAACCATTTTTTTCTTTTATACACAAAAAACAACAGTCAAGAGTACCAAATATGCATGCTGGATCTGTACGTATTTCAAAAAAGGGGGTAAAAGGGGGCGAGGGGGAAGGGTGGGTGTCATATACACTTTTTTTAAAATCTTTTTTTTTTTTTTTTAAGTTTAGTTTTTTTAAAAGTTCTTTATTTTCATATATATAAGAAGCTGTTACTCCTCGAAGCTGTGCTGGGTACTGTGATCAGATAAGCAGTGGTAAGAACACAACACGACTCCTCTGTGAGAATCACAAACATATTCAAACCTGGCTGCAAATAAAACTTTGCAGAACTGCTTGAGGGCGAGTAATAGTAGTATTTGTAGTAATAATAGTAGTAGTAGTAGAGGAACAACAGACAGTTGCTATTTTTAACAGTCCTGGGGTGGTAGTGAGTATAAACACTCAGAAAAAAAGGTAACAGTAGGCTTATTGTACCTTTTTGTTACAGAGACTGCACCTTTGTTTGAAGAATGTACCTTTATTTTCTGAGAGGTGAACCTACGTACGCCTGTTTCCTGGAGTTATTTGAGTTACAGTTGAGTTTTCTCCAAGTGAAAACTCAACGAAAACAGTCTGTAAAAGTAAACTTGACAAAACAGATATTTTGGTTTGTCCCACTAACCCTCCTTTAAACTGCTTTTCTTTTCCACCTGTTCTTAGTACCTCTACGAGAGAAAAAACCCTGCCCATTCAGAAACACCTGTGCTGTGGGGGTCGACGCACCTGAGGGAAAACATTCGCCCCTCCATCACGAACCCCTCGCTGACAGAAAAGGGAATATTGCATGTTGTGGCGGAGCGAGACATGATGGGAAATTGTCCTGCAGAAACCTCAATTCTGTAAGTGTTGAATTTATCATAAATTAAAACTGACATTATATTGAGTGAGTGAAAAAAAAAAACATGTAAAGCATAAAAAAACTTACAGCACATTAAAAAAAATCTGAACAGAATTAAAAAATGTATTTTATGATATTTTTGTCTCTGCTGACCTTCTATATTTTTTATCTTTTTGTCCCTGTTTACCCTCCGTATCCTGCAGCATTTCCACTTTGTGGATGAGATAAACAGGATGAGATTTTTAAATGCATCAAATACAGAGATCTACTTTAATCAGTGTCAAATTAAACTCACCTCTAGTAAAATGTATGGAAATGCCCAAAGTAAAAAAATTAAGATCCAAATTTTACTCACAGTTAGTAAATGGATCAAAGCAAATATAAAACAAGATTTTATATTTAATATGTAGAAAAATGTATGGACATCAGTTAAAGACAACCGAATCTTAAATCCCCTGAAATACGTGTTCATTCTTGAGATTTCTGCCGGACATTTTCAACACAGAAATATAAAATTTTCAAACTGCAAACCAAACTAAACTCCAGCTACGGTCGCCATGTGCAAATATACGAAGTAGCATGAGTGAGAAAAGCAGTGACTTTTGGTAGTTTTCTTCTAAATCCTCAACAGAAGTCAGTTTATATCGACAGCACATAAACTGAAGAGTGCAGATCAGGTTAAATCTGATTGATTTTTTTTTTGTTACCACAGGGACATCATTGAACAAGGATTTTAAAGATGGATTCTTCCTGACATGCCACAAAAAAAGCTACCTGTATGAACTCTTTTTTTCCCCCAACAGAAATAAACAGACCAACCAACATTTCTAGCTAGCTGTACGGGACACAAATTCACACAACATGGTTTTATCTTCTGAGTTGTGATAATATCAAGGCAATGGAGATTTAAAAACAAAAAAAGAAAAACACCACTGAAACATCCCTTTCCAATGATCAACAACTGAAGGATTAACAAGAACTGAAATCTTTGGTCTAAATGTTTTGGGTGGGGGGTGAAAAACAGTCAAAGAACAGCGACTACGACTCAAAACAACCCTTAAAACGGTAATATCTTTTAGCTTTATATATATATTTATATATGATAGATGCGACATCTCTGTGTAAGTGTGACTCGTGATGCAGACATCACAGGTAAATATTAACACAAGTCTCTTGTAGATGATAATGTGTGCAATTTCAGACAAGCCCTCTGTGAAGGAAAAGATCCGAACGTATCTCTGAGAAAAGTTTCAAAAAGCGCCTCCTTCCCTCCTAAAGTAGATCTACGTTTGCCTGTAACGAATACTGTACATCTGTCATAAAACTCTAAAAACGTCGGCCCTGCTCACCATAAAACAAAAGGGAACTCTTATGTTTTTTGTTTGTTTTTTCTTTAATAAATGTATATTTTCATATAAAGACATTCAACAGTGAGCAATGCAATATAGTTCAAGTAATAGAGTCAGGGATTTTTTTGAGTTCCCTATTTGAAAAAAAAAGGAAAAAAGTCAGAGCTGATTTAAAAAAAAAAATAAAACAAAACCTTCGGACTGTGTGGTGATGGAGGGGAAGGAAAGACTATGACATCCTTTTGGTGATGATGCTGTGTCTAAGCTACAGGAAGCCATGAGGGACAAGCCTCTCGAAGTGAGGACACTACAAAAGTCAAAGTCGTGGGGATCTAGCTTAATTGGCTGAGTGTGATTTTAAGTATCAATGCAGAAAAAACCCTGATTTATTTCTAGTTTTCAAATCGCTGGCTTTGTTGTGTGGTAGTTTCTACGGTAAACTTGAAACACCTGAGGGTTGATGACCGGAAACGTGATGAAGGAGACGTTAAAAGTCTGCCAAATCAAACGGGCCTGCATTTCCGATAGCACCTTGAGTTAGAATCATCTGGTTCCGGACGAACGTGACTGCGGTGCTTAAAAAAGGAGGAGGAAGAAAAAAACAAACAAACTTTGGACCTGGACTGATCCTTTTTGTACATTCAAGATTATATCGACAAACCCCGCCTTGCTGTCCCCTGTTAGTCCAAGAGAAAGAACAGAGACTGTCATCACAGACGGACAGAAACAAATACAAAACACACAAAAAAAGGCTGTGTCCCAATTCAGGGGCCGTTTGCAAACCGTAACGCTGGACCTGGACCTCTTCTGCAAAATTTGACAGAGATTACACCACAATGTCTTCACTGATTTTCAAAAACTCCTGCCTGTAACCACAGTGGATTCTGGAGTCTGTTGAACATCTGTGAAACAAATAAAAAGCAAAATTGAGAAATTTACCCTGAAACATCATGTTAATGCCTGTAACCACAGTTTGTGCAACCTGGTGTAAAAACCAGCAGCTGCGAAAAGTCTGCAACAGTGTTGTCACGCAAATAAGTGACCAGTTTGTCAGAAATAATGAAGACCGAAAAACTCCCTTCAGACAGCAACAAAGTCATTGAAAATTTACTAATTTCTGGATGAGCATTCATCGCTTTGAACCACAATTTGGGTACACAAAAAGACCCCAAACTTTTGTCCAACTCTGGGCGAAAGTAAGTCAAGCTAAATTCCAAAGTGGCCCCTGAAGTAGGACACAACGAACATCTCATCACACCCTTTGTTGCAACTGTTTCGCCCGCCTGTGTTGATTCAGTCCATTTTATTTCTTCCTCCACACTGACTGATTGTAGCTAAACTGAGATGGTAAAGAGGGACAACTGGGGCTGGCAGTGCGCTGCAAGCTAAATCCAATTTGGCCTGTTCTCACAAGAGCAACTGGTTTGTGACAATTGTATTTGATTTCTGCAGTTGCTGCTCAGTCAAATGTATTACACTGGTTGCGGGTTGTGTTAACTTTGCTAATTCTATTTTCACTTTGTTTACTTCTTGTTTTAAGGAACTTGGCGCAACTATCTGTTCCACCCTCATCTCTGCATCGACACTATTAGACAAAAGATCTGGAAGTCACAGTAAGTACTGTATGTTTGCAAATAGGATGGTTCCAACCGATCCAACATCATGTAATTTATTAGGTTTGAAACAGGACTAGCATTAAAATAACCAATAGATTTTTAATGCACTGGTATCTTGTCAGCAGCGATACAGTAATTTTTCTGATACACATAGTTAATGTTTCCATCCACCTTCTTTTTGTCATTTTGAACTGGCACATAATAGACCAAAATTCAAATAAAATGTATCACCAAAACATGTTTATACTCGATTGAGATGGAAATGTTTCCGTTGGCGTTATTTAAACCTAATCTCTTTTTATCTGCCAACAGATATTATTTCAAAAAGACACCGATGTTGCACATTCTTCTTCCGTAAATGCAAAAAAATGTACAATTACAGAAAGCGGTAATTTAATGTCATGACAAACCAGTGTAACTGGTGCCCTTTTAGGGTTGTTCTGATTCCGATGGCAGAATCAGAAATGTCTCCAATACATCCTAAAATGCTGGATTGGGTATCACAAGTAAATATCATGTAATTTATTACCCCACAAAATGGGTATACAGCTGTTAAAAAATAATAATAATATAAATGTACACGTTTTTTAAAGCATTAGTATCAGATCAGTACTTGGTGTCAGCTGATGCACAAAGTTCATGTATCGGGAGGGTAAAAATAGTATTGAAATATCTGCGTAATCCTCGTTGATGGAAACACAAACTGATTCGCATTTTCTTTTGTAAAATTTTGAGAAATCTACTGACGTAGTTTCATTCTGATATTAACATGACAGGACAACAGTCTGAAATCAGGCCAAATTGGATTAAGCTCTGCCGGTTTTAGGACGCGGCAAACTGATTCAGTCTCCAGTAAAAAAAAAAAAAGGAAAGAGGAGACCGACTGCTTACTGTCGATGGCTTTCAGCTCCACAAACCTTGCCACCCCCAACTCATCTATCTAATGTGAGCGGACTGTAACGAGACAGAGCTGGGGTGTGCCGGGGGCAGATAACGGTGATACCGTCGGGGGTGACTACACTGTGGGGTGTTGAGGAGGACACTGAGACGAGGGTTTAGATAAAACACGTGGTGGGTACAACCAACGTTGTATCATTCACTCACACTGATTCCTCTGCAGCTTCTCAAACAATGGCCCTCTCCCTACAACCTGATACACTCCTTCAGACGCACCTGTATGTGTGTGTGTGTGTGTGTGTGTGTGTGGCCCATACACTCTGATGCTGGCTTATCACACTATGAAAAACACCACAGACGACAGAGGAGGGAAGGGGGGTGCTTTGTCTGACTTTGTAACCAGCATCGTCTCGGCTTTTAAAAGACAGTTTTGGTCGACGCCCTCTCAAATGCGATCGTGTCAATCTGCTGTGGAGCGAGCCGAGAACAGCTGCCTTTGTTTGCATTAAACCAGGGTCAAGACATCCCCCACCTCGTGGCTCCGCTAACCTTCGCCTTTCATTAGGACCTTAAAATAGCTGCAGATTATCAGACAGCGGCGGGCCGCCTGTCTGGGGACACAAGGTCCCCGTTGGAGACATGACTTTGACCCCGTTTATCGTCTCAGAAATGTCTCCCCAAAAGGAACAGCCAATATTTGAGCAGTGAAAAACAGCCAATCAGTGATGTAGAATTTCTAGGAAGAATTCAATGCAACTTGGGTTCGTTTTTCTTGTCAGTTTTTCATGATAGTTTTTATTGTGTTGATGCTTCCACTGGTTATAAAGTCAAGCACCAGCAAGAAGTTCTGAGTTAAAAAAAAACAAAACAAAAACAAAATAAAAGAGGAAACGTAGCAATCTGACAAACAGACAAAACTGAATTTCACTCCAAAAAAGCTTCACTGTGCACTTTGATTATCTCTCAGACCTTAGTGCATCTCACTCTCTCTGCTCGACTGCTGAACTACACAACGCTAGATTGCACGTTCTTTCAAGTTTTCAGTATTTTTCTTCTAAAGCCTGTGTCTTCGGCTCGGGAACATCATTGCCTCCGTTCGTCTACCTGCTCTCTGTGTTACACATAAAACATTTTATCAAAGCTTATTATTTCTGAAAAACACAAACAGTCCCAAGTTTTTCAACCCACAGTCGTTTAGCATATATTCATCATGTATCTCTCACTCGCTTTTTAAAAAACCACACATAAAATGGGCTTCAGGTTTCATGGTCAGACCTTTTTTTTTTTCCTTCATGTTTTCCTTCCAAAGGATGATTTTGGTGAAACTGACCATTTTTAACCGTTTTTGTCTGGTTTAAGTGTGGCAGCATTTGTGACCTCAGGACTCTGTATGTTATTTTGTGATTTGGTTACATAGTGCCAGGCCATAAGGGGTTAGTAGTGTACAACTGTTAAAAAAATAATATACCGTGCATTTATATTTTTAATGTACTGGTATCATGTCAGTACTCTGTCCAGACCGATATGCAAAGTTCAAACTACAAACTTTTTTTTGCCTTTTCTTTTGTTAAATTTTCAAAAATTTGCAGAAGTACTGTTACATTATTTTGATGTTAACATGACTGGACAGCAGTCTGTAAATTGGATCAGCTTTAGGTTACACCAAATTGATTGAGTCCCCCCAAAAAAAGATGTATTCCTTAGTGTCAATGGCTTTAACAATATATATTTTTTAAAGCACTGATGTGGGAACATCTTTAATCTTTTCAATTAATAAATTACACGTTTGGCTCAGAAAATTCCAGAAAATTAGATCATCGTTTTAGTGTCTAATTATTCATTTGTCATCTGAATAATGAACTGACCTTTCCCCTTTGACATGGTGAAAGCTAGATGAGTGAATCACAGAGGAACATACAGAGCGCCCAGGTCACAGATGGGACTTGCTTAAGTGCTTCTTCCTCGACCATCTGTATTTACAGAAGGTTACTGGCATTTCTGTTTACGTACCGTTTGTTTTTTTTTTTGTTTTTTTCTTTCCCAAAAAGGCTATTTGGTGCACAAGCACGTGGCCCAAAACTCAGTTTTATGTGTGGTCTCAAACACACCATTCATTTGCTTTTTCTTCAACTCCTTTCTCCATTCACAAAAAGAAAGCAAGGAAAAAAACAAACAAACAAAAAAAAAACAAAAACAAAGGAACACACTGGCTGACTCTTTGCCCTCCCCCCCCCCCCCCCTCTCCACACCAACTTTGGTCTCTGGTTCTGATCTGTGACATTGCCATTTACACATTGGCAAAAAAAAAACAATCAAAAAACTGTTCCAGCAAAGCAAAAATGAATAAACAACCCTCTACAGTTAGTATAAAAGCAAGCCTTTAGTCCTTCTTTGAAGACTGTTTTGTGTTGCTTGTGCCCCCCCTCCCCCTCAACTCCCCCACCCTCCCCCTAAACCCTTCAGCAGCAGTCTACATGGAGGAACACTTCATAAAACAAGTGTCCGTTGTCTCGTTATGCTACATTATTTTTGCTTTTCGTACGGAGAGGGACAGAGAACAGACACTTGACATCATCTCCTCTTGCATTTACCACAAACAAAGTAAACAAAAGGAACCATCGGAAATGTGAAAACGACTCCAGAAACAAACAAAAAGGTTGTAATAGAACCATTTGAGGTGGAACATAAAAATAACGGGAAACAGAAAGGGTTCAAAATGGGAATGTTTTGTTGTCGTCGTCGTCGTCATTCGTGTGGTTTCTGAGTTTCTGGTAAAAAGTCTGAGCTGGAGTTTAGGTAGCAGCGGGGTCAACCTGAAACTCTGAAGTCTCCTACTCCGTTTCCTTCCTTCCTTCCTTCCTTCAGTCACTTATTTTTTCACATTCACAAACATTTAAAACTTCCTTGTGCAAATCAAGCAGTCTTTAGAAAGAATGCCCTCCGAAATTGTTCTTGTAAAAATATATAACTCCAAGGTGGCTGACGTGTGTGTTGCAGCAAGTGTTTAATTCGTTTCTATCTTTGTCGGGTCTGGTGTTGGGGTTGCTTTGTATTTCAACAAATCCCTCCCTCCCTCCTTTCCTTCCTTCACTCTCCCTTCTCCCTTCCCCACGAGGGGGTTGGTTTGTTGTCTTAGTGGAGGTGTGGCCGGGTGGGTGGGGTTCATCTGCGTCCGGAGGGCATCTGTGCGTAGACGGGGTATGCGAGGCGCACGTTGAGCGAGTCGTTGTGCTGCACCAGGGAGGCCTGGTGGTAGTGGAGCACCAGGTCCTTCAGGCTGCTGTACAGGTTGTAGGGCTCCGCAAAGCCGAAGCCGCGTGGTGTGCTGTAGATGACGCAGTGCTTCACCTCGCCCTCGACGCTGCGGACACACAGAGAGGACAGGTCAATCAGGCTGTCTGTCAGTGTTTTGACTTGTTTATTTAAAATGATTTGCTGATTTTAGCACATGTTAACTTTCAGGGATTTCTGGCAACAAGTTAACGCTGTGAAACAGTGTATTTTAACCCCAACCACCAGCTGTTCTTCAGCCTACCCAAGTAGATTTAGTCTCTTAACCTAACTAAACTCTCACTGAAAAAAAAAAAAAAAAAGACTTTTTGTTTCACACTTGACACAAACCTCATTCTTCTGGGGTTAAAGTCCTGTGTTTGACCTATCCACCTACCACAAGCTGCTGCTGCTCCTCACATGGACTGTTACTCTTTATAATACATCATCTGACTTCCTACAGCCTTTCTGACAGAAAGCGCTAACAGCTAACTCTCCCCAATACCCTTGCATTGACTGATAATCTTCTTCAGTGTTGAACATAGACAGTATAAGAAAAGTGGATGGTGCCATATGACATCACCCACTGGCTGTAGTTAAAGATATTGTTGACTTGAACTGTATTATTTTGAAAGAGTTTCTAATATTCTGGCCTCCACATACATATAAATGAAGGAGGACAAATTATTACAAACTGTTGGATGTCTTACTGTGGAAAAGTGGAAATTATTTTGATGAGACAGACTGACTTTTCAGATGCATTATATTAAAAACATCTTATGTGTACTTACACCACAGAGCAGGCATAGCAGCCCTTTTTGCTGCTTTCTCGGATGAGAAACGCTCCGTCCGGCTTCCCGAGGAGCAGCTCCTCTGCCTGCGTCCTGTTCAGGTCCCCGACGAACCAGCTCTTCTCATCGTAGTGAGGCAAGTTCTCATCCTCCTCACTCACAAAGTAGCCTCTGCACCCACACACAAAGTTACACAACAAGGATAGAAGTATGGTGAACAAGCGGAGAAAGTAATGTGATACTGTCTTTACTTTAGATTAAATAAACAACAGTTTCTGTGTGCGCACAGACACATGTACGGTTTTTAATCTTCAGCCACAGGCTTGGCAGAAAAAAGGAAGAAAAACTCAGAAGTAGACTCACTCGTCAGTGTTCTCATTCTTGATTCCCAGCCAGTCGTTAATTCGTTTCTGACGAACTCCTTTGTGATTGAGCCAGCTAGAGAGAGAATGAGGGGGAGAGAGAGAGAGACGTTACTACCACCAGGAATCAGTTTAAAGGCTCTTTTCATTTACAACACTGTTTATGGAGCAGTGAACGAGCACGAGACTGAACAGAAATCAAATTAGCGAGCCTCCAACAGATGTCTTCACAGAATGAGGCCGGAGCCGCTGAGATGCTGTTGGACTCTCAGCTGAACATTCAGTAAGACTCACAAACTATTGTATTTTTGGGCCTCAGGACTAAAATGTGTCCTGGGTGATATGGACAAAATCAAATATCACACAATATCTCTATCAATATTTATTGATATATTGTAGGGATGACTATTGGTGCTTTCAGAAAATTACATCATTTTACTGTAATGCTTTCATACTTCTTATTTTCTGTTTTTTTCCGATATATTGTTGTATACGGTAGTAAGATGCACCTTTTTAAAAAAAAAAAAAAAAAAAAACATTCTTACACACTTTCTATTTCTATTTTTATAATTTCTATGTGCTTATATATTCACTTCTGTTTTTGAATGTTAGTAGTAGTGATTAAACTAGGACAGCAATTAACACTTATTTGCATTATCGATTAATGTGAGGATTATTTTCATGATTAATCTATTAATCGTTGGGTCTATAAAGTGTCAAAAAACGTGACAAATGCTCAGCAGAGTTTCCCAGAGCCCAAAGTGACATGTTCAAATTGCCTCTTTTGTTGAACCAACAGTCCAAACAGTCCCAAGACTCTCCTTTACTGTCAAAACTGACAAAGAAAACCAGCAAATCTTCACATTTAAGAAGGTGGTACCGGCAAATATTTGACATTTCTGCTTAAAAAATTACTGAAATTATTTACTGATTATCAAAATAGTTAGCAACTAATTTTAAATGAACTTGCAGCTTCCTGAATATTTTCTGGATACAAGAGCCTGAGTCCAAGCACAGTCTGTGTCTGTTCTACAGGGAGCTCGTAGCTACTCTGGTTTTGATAATAAGCAGAAAGTGTAAATAAACTTTATCACTCTTGTGATCTGCCAAACAGGACTCCGGACTCGTCCAACAGCATAAAAACCAGGATCATGTGAAAACTTTTTTTCCTCCAGGGCGATCCCTCATCAATACACTTCACTGTCTAAAACACCAAGTGTGTCCTCAGGAGTCCTCAACTCATCCTCTGTGTCCTAACAAGATGTCTGCCTGCCTGCTGTCCTCACAATCACTCGTCTTGTGTACTTACACTAGATACTGGTCCCTGATCTTGCGAAGCTGTATGAGGTCGGGCTTCAGGCTGTTCATCTTCTTGTCCGTCTCGCGGTTGTCCATGGCTTGTGTCTTCAGGTCCTGCTCCAGCCGCACCTTGCTGTCGTGGATCTCTCCGAGCCGAGACTTGAGCTTCTCGTAGTTCATCATGATCCGCTCAATCTCTTTGTCGTTGCCCTCGCGGCGGAAGCGCTCGATGTAGTCCTTGCTGTAGCGCTCCTGCGTGTGGCACTGCTCCTCGAAGATCTTGATGGTCTCGTTGAAGGCTTCGATGGCCGTCCGCTTCATCTGGATCTCCTAAGGGAGGAAAGGAGAGAAGGTCAGTGAGTGGACAGGACGGGAAACATGCATTTTTTTCTGTTGAAACCTTAAAAAACAGCCATAATATACAAGTATAGGTGTACCTGCGACGTCTTTGTGTATTCTTCATACAGTCTGTCATACTCTTTGCTCTTCTCCTGGTACTGATTGTGGTATTCCTGCAGCTTCTTCCCCACAGCATCAATATTGTCCTCCTTTACCAGCTGGTCCTGAGGGATTGAGGAGGAGAAATTAAAAGCATTAGAGGTACGGTGGTGCACACAAACTCAAGACAGGAGGCTGCATGTCACAGTGTGAGACGTGAAAGAATGAAGCGCTATTTGTAATTAAGGACAGAGAGAAAAGTGCATGTTTGCTCCCTTCACCCCTGATTCTGCTTTCTGAGGGTGACTCCTGAGCAGGCTTGTTAATAAACCACCCACAATGCCCTGGGTGTACGGCAAAGGTGTGCACGCATGGAGATATTGCATCGCAGCGAGTAATGACTCGGCTGGCAAACGGATGGAATGAGGGAGTTAGGGAATAAATGCAACAACAGACCTTTGACACTCCGTATGCGTGCAATATTTCAGTAAGCAGAGATGTTGCTGACGCTGCAGTTTGGATTGGAAACATCTAGGACAAACCACCGGCTACAAGGAGGTGGGGGGTTAAACAGGAAAGTAGCAAGAAAGGTGTTTCACAACCTAGCAGCCAATTTAGTCACAGGGAGTTCAGTCCCGGAGATTAAAAAAAAAAAAAGACAAAACTTTTTAAGGACAATATTGTATTTTTGCATTTTATTTTGGTAATTTTTCTTCCTTGATGGTTATGATCACATTGTACAGGAGAGACCTGCAGATGTGCCAACACCAGAGGACACAGACTAACAAATGAGTTGAACATGAGCTATCAGACAGGTTTTAAACAAATGTAGAAGAAAACCAAAGTGAACCCACATGAACTGTCATTTACAGGCATCACTGAAAAACTGCCTGTGCACTACATGGCCAAAAGTATGTAAACACCTACACATTTCTCAGGAGCATTTTATTGCTGAAACTGCTGCCACAAAGTCAAAAAGAATACGGTTGTCTAAAATATCAGTTTGAAGACAGTGGATCCAAACCACTGCATTAAGATTTCCCTTAACCTGAACTAAGAGGCTTAGCCCGAACCATGAAAAACAGTCCAAGTTGAAAAGTGGGCCGTGGTTTTGGCTGAGTAACTCAGATTTAAGTCAAACTAGACTGCACTTACACAATGTATTGAATGTTTCCTGCAGACAGTTTAAGTTACAAGCTCAATGTTCTTTTCACTCTAAAGAAGGTCCCATCAAATCTATGTGGAGCCATTAGAGATGTATTACAGAGCTATGAAACTCAACAGCAGTGTTTCTTTTCAGTGATCATTCGTACCAGCAGTTTCTAGTAGGAATGATTTTCTTTCTACAGTGTCACTACCGATACATTCTATTAGAAAGAAAGTAGTTCAGTAGTTTCCGCTTTGAGCACCACAAGCTGAGTGCCATCTAGTTCCATTATGTTGGAGAGAGGGCAGACATCTCTATGGCCCCATATCTCTAAAAATCAGTAACTCACAACAAAACTATCCAAAAAGACTACAGCACTACAGGTCAGTGTGAAACTTCTTGCAAAATTTGGGTTTTATGAAACTGGCAGTTTCAATGTGTATCTTGTTGGACAGATGTGTATATGTGCATGTGTGAATATTTCATGCATGTTGGTGTGCTGACCTGCTGGAAGCGGGAGATGGGGTACATGAGCTTGACATCCAGCTTTGTGTTGTACTGAGCCAAAGACTCGTGTCTGTAGTGGCTGATGAGCTCCACCACCGAGCTGAACGTCAGGGGGTCTGAGAAGCCGTACTTCCCGTCCCGATGGTAGATCTTTATCAGCTTGTTGTTGCCCCCTTTCCTGAACATGAAAAAAAAAATCATGAGTACATATATAGTATCTACAATGTATTCAAGTCCTTATAGTAAAAAGTGCTGAAACTGCATCCTAAAAACAGACAGATTCTTGTTAATATTCACACTTTAACAGCTCCTCATTCAGGGCTCAGCTCCCCTTCAAGCATTTTATTTCCAGGGCAGTGGGCGATTTGCTCCAATTTACCAGGATGCTGCGTAGGCAAAATGCTTCTCAACACATGATTTCCCTCAATCTGTAGTTAACTAGAGGGATGGCTGCAGAAAAGTGGAGCAGGAGAAGTAATGTACCGCTCCTTCCAGCCTCCAGAAACCCCCCTGTGGTTTCCAACGCACTCCATTCATAAGACTTTACCTCAGTGTGAGCGTGTAGTCGCCCTGCATCTTGGTGGAAGCGTCCCGAACCAGAAAAGTCCCATCGGGCATGTCTCTGAGCTTATCATTCACCTCCTCCCTGGAGACAGAATGTAACAGAAGAGAGTGTTTTGAGTCGGTTGAGTGATCTGCGTGCAGATGGTGTTCATTTGAAAAGTCTGCCTCCAATTATCAGTGGCAGGCGATGAGGACTTTCCCCGCAGCCACACACCTCAGAGTAAACAGTCCGTCCATTAAATGATGTAGGGAGTGACTGGGTGGACTGGTCCCAGCCAGCCAAGAACGTCTCTGCTCTGGATGTGTGTGTGTTTAAGGTGGCAGACTGGCTGTCTGCACTGTAGGTGTGGTTATCATCTGAGTGTGTGTGGATTGTGGCTGAGAGCTAACCTGCACTTAGGAAGGTAAAGGCAGTGACTAAGACCTAAACAGTGAAGACTCATCACTTTTACAGATTCACAATGAAAAAAAATGTTTTTTTGAAAAGGATAAGCAGTTGTTCTGTTTGCTGCGGGTCATGTTCTGAAACTCCAATAAAACTTATTTACTTTACTGTGTGTGCATTGAGTTTATAGAACACGAAACAGAAATATGAAACATTTTATGATGAGTTTGTTAATTATTTGTCATTTTCTGTTACTGCAATAAAAATCAAGACAAAAAATAATTGGACAGTTTCTTTGAGGTTTCCTAGTTACCTTTAATTTGTCTTTACTTGGAGTAGAAACCATATCAATAACTGTGTACCATGTAAATGCAGTTTCTACATATTTAAACCAGCTGTGGGTCTTTGTTGCCTTTGTTTACCGACTACTATCAAATAAAGATTAATTCACAAAATTACACATGCTTGATGCTTTATCGTATTTCTGTATTTTGATACACCAAACTGACAAGCATTTCTATGCATCTTCAACGCACAGTACAGAATTTCTGCCGCTAGGCGTCTCTCACGTCAAAACAACAACAAAAAACCTGGTTGGATGACATTGTGAAGTAGTGTGGGATAATGGGAGTTGTTGTCTTCATTGTTAAATGGCCATGTCTAGACTGTAACCCTAGATTTACAACACATGCACACTTGATTCAGCACAGGCTTTAGGAAGTCAGGGGACATTGTGGAAAGAGGGATAAAGAAAACTAAATACCGTTAATTAAATTAAATGACAGTCACAGTTTGGTTAAGTCTGTGCACCAAAACTGCTTGGTTAGGTTTAGGAAAAGATCATGTTCTGGTGTTAAAAAATAATTAAATGTTTTTTTTTGTTTTTTTTTAGAAGAATCTGTAATAAGCCTATAATAAGAGCAGAGCCGATATGGCAGTCACTCTATCTTAAGACGCAGCATGTGTTTGTTACCTGGATATGTCTCCCCAGTACCACTCAGCCTCCTGCAGTGAGCCTCCTGCTCCTCCATCCTTGGCACCGTTGCTGCTGCCCCCTCCCACCCCGACCGAGGAGGGCTGCTGGGGCTTCGCTGGCTTCGGAGGAAGAGCTGGAGGAGACAGAGAGAGAATATTGTTAGTATTGATAAAGAGTTAGTGTATAAATACAATTTACCAAGAGTTACTTGACCTCAGTTTTTTTTCTGCAGCTCTGCAGCAAAGTTTAACCACCCATCCATGACCAGTTAAAACTCTCAAGATATTTTATCACTTTAACCATTACACCAGAAAAAAGCGAGAGGGTTTTTTTCACAGTCATTTCCCGACATCCTCACATACTTCATATGCAAATTATAACATGGGGGCTGTATTTATATCTGCACACAAATGCAGCAGCGGAGCAGTCGGTGACCATACTGTTATTAATCATACAGGCAAACAGTGTCATGACAAACACAGCCCATACATCATCACAGTAATTATTCTGTGTGTCATGAATCACACACACACACACACACACACACACACACACACACACACACACACACACACACACACACACACACACTTAGCACAGTGAAAGTTATCAGCTGCCTGTAGGAGATTTCCTAAGGCGGGATTTGGAAGTTTGTTACACCTGCCAACACAGAGAGGTTCTTGTGTCTTTGAACTCATCACCCCACTGAACTGCTGTTAATATTCTGTTTATCAGAGCAGGTAATATCGGACATCCAGCAGAAACAGTGATCTTCGAGAAATGATGCCCTTCATTTTCAACAAAAACAACATAGTTATTATCTAGTTTCACTGATTAAATAGTGAATGACCAGATAATCACAAATATATAAAACAAGAGGGCTGCAACTTAACAATATTTTCATGATTAACTATTCAGCCTATAAAACGTCAAAAATTGAAAAGGGAAGTCTTCAAATTGCCTCTTTTGTCGAACCAACAGTCCAAAACCCAAAGACTCTTCATTTACATCTTAAATGACAAAGAAAAGCAGGAAAAATCTGGAAGAAGCTGGAACCAGCAAATGTTGGACAGTTTTGCTTGAAAAATGACTAAAACGATTAATCATCATAATAGTTGGTAATTAATTTTCTTCTGATCGACTGAACCGCTCTAGGAAACAAGTACACATAGAGTCTGTGTGTGTCCAAGCTGTTTAAACAGAAAACAGAGATTTTCTTTTATGTGCACTGTTTTTCTCAAGAGATCATAGTTCTTGTTTTCCATTAAGTGTTTATAGTGATTTTGTGGGATAATCAAGCAATCCACAAAACCAGAAATGCATGTTGCCCAGTGCCAAACGTTGGCATAGACTCTGTGGTTACATTTGCAATCTTGTTTGTTTAGTCAAACCGATTCATGTTTATTTTTTCAAACCATATCATAATCATGATGTTGCCCATTTTAGAATTGATTTAATTTTGGCAAAATTCTTGTGTGGCTGCTGGTATTTTACATTTGAAAAGTTTGGCTACTTCCATTGAAATGAAAAAATGAGGCTTGTAGAAAAACATGTTTTTCAAAGTTGGACATGAAAAACTGTATCACGTTGCAATCAGGACTAAGAGCTAATCACAAAAGCAATATATAGCTCTACTAATACAATGACCTGTCAGACAACTTTTGAGTGATAGCAGCTTCAGCATGTGAGGAGTTTTAATTTTGATCATGGACTGCACCTTTAAGTTTGGATCATAACATCCAAACCAGAGCAGCATTTTGAATTCAGCCTGCTAGCAGGCTAACAGGCTAACAAACAGAAGCTCATGTGTTTGCTGCCATGCTGCGTGCCAAGTCTGAATACGACCCACAATACCAAACACACACACACACACACATACACACACGAGCAGACCAAGGTTTACAAGTCTCCAGGCACATCTGGATACAGTTTAAGGAACAGCAGCGTAATTACTAGAGAGCTCCTACATCACAAATCAGTTAATGCTCACATGCGCGCACAAACACACAGAGTCAGCACACAGAGCACTGATGTGGACGGCAAAAAGGGAAAGTACATTGACGAATGGACCCTGAAATGCTACCGGAGCAGCATTCTCCTGCAGTGTCCCGGAACACTCTGGCCTCACAAATTACCGGACGACACGCTCACATGCAGGACAGAAACAGACAGGGGGAATTCCCAAAATGCACAGGGAGACCAGCTGAATAAGGCTGGTGAAATGATACCTGATGTGATTTCTGTTCATGTGCAGTTGCAGTAACATGCCCATTACTCAAAGTCCCGATAAATGTCAATGTGACACTTCACTCCTGGCTGCTGAACACACAAACTCCACTCTACACTTTTTTGGACACTTGGGGGCAGTAGAACAAGCTACAACACAATCTGACATGTTTTAAAACTTTAATATAGTATAAAATAGTTATCAATTAGTAGCAGACATGGAGCATCATCATCGTCATCTCATTATCACTGGAGTCATGTTTCTGGCTACCTGATGAATTAAGTCCAATACTCTAACGATTACCCAATTAACTGATTAGTCAATTGATAGAAAACTATTTTGACAATCAATTAATTGTTTCAGTCATTTTTCAAGTAAAAATGTCAAACATTTTTGCTGCTTTTCTTTGTTATTTATGGAACTAACTGAGGAGTCTTTGTGTTTTGGAGGTTTTGTTGGACAAAAGAAGCTTTTCAAAGTAGGGTTGCAAATTTTGTGCATTTTTCTTGATTGATAGTTGAATGCTTACAATTGATTATGTATGTAATTGATCAATTAGTCACAAAAATCAATAAATGAAAATAATCATTAGTTGCAGTCCTACTCCAATGTTCATTCTAATTTTAATTCTGATTGGGACATTAATGTGCAGTATATACTGTATGTACATGTTCTGTTTGTATAGCTCCTCAAATAAAAACTAAACTAACTTGTTTGCATGGTTGAACTGAAACCTCAACAAACTTACAGGCTGCTTAGGGCCCCACAGCCAGCAGGGGGCCCCAAACCAACTAATTAACAATGTGAAGTGTGTTAGTTTTCACAAATAAAATTATGAGAAAATGTCTGTGGTCATTTTTAATATTTACATTTCCGTACAAAGGAAATATGGCTATGGACTGGGGCCCCACAAATGGATGCTAATGATCCTCTTTGTTACCCAACCTTATCTACATTTGTCATCTTTTTAATATGTGTGCACTCAAAACACTACAGCGTTGTGTGTCTTTGTTTATGAGCAGTGAAATACACAATCTGACTGTATAAAAACAACTGATAACTGGTCACAGTGGCACCAGTAAACAACATCAGACCTTTTGCTCATTTCATGCTGAGACGACCTCATCAAAAGAGGTTGGACTGCTAATAAAAACATAACTGACACAGACACAAACACAGAGCAGGTGAGTTTCAGGTCAGAAGAACGTAGTAACACAGCAGCAGCTCTTCTCCCTGTCCTGTTCTCTTTGTTCTCCTTCCACCCTGCTGTCCGCCTCACTTTTTCCTCTCCCTCTCCCTCTCACTCTTTGACTCCCTTCTCTCCGTCCCTCTCCTCCTCCCTCCTCTTTCACGTCACCGCAGCAGTCAGTTACTCAGTCAGTCAGTTACTGCAGCCAAACCTGTCATTCTGCAGCTGCACTGTTTCCCTCTGTCAGCACTTTATGGACTAATATACACACACATGCACACACACATGCACATCCATGTGCACTTCCAAGGATAGACAGAGTGGAAACATTTCATATTTAAATAAAAACTTTTGCACAATTTAAAATTTTCAGGAAAACAGAACAAATTCAAAGAGTAAGAAGAGACAAAACATTTGTCAAAGTGCTCCAACATACCTGAGAAACATTGTACTATGTGTGTATGTGTTTGTCTTTGTGTTTGCATGTTGCTGTGACTGTGGCAGTGCATGGACCACACAAAGGACAGCACCATAAAGTGCAATAGGTTGGTTACCAAGGCTGCAACTAATTATTATTTTTATTTGCACTTTATCATTTAGTTTATCATATGGTTTAATCCATTAGTTAATAAAATACCAATAAGTCATTTGAGTCACAGTTTAGAAAATCTATATGTAAATTTCAGTAATATAAAAATGAAGGAAAAAAAGCAAATCCACACAAATAAGAACCTGAAACCAATGAAAATTTGGTGATATTAGTCAATAAACTACAAAAATGGATGCATTGATCATTTTAAAGAATTGTCATTACTTTTTGCCTGAGACTTCTCGTTTCAGTACTACTATGAGAAACAACAGGACAATGAACAGGACTGAAACAAAGACAAACACACACAGGGTCCTTTGTTACAAAGGTCCATTGGAAACTTGAAGCATTAAATCAAGAAGCGTCAGTGACTCCTGCAGCACTTACACACTGATCGATACTTGTGATAAGTCTGCTGTTTTCAACATCTGTCCTGCATAAAACAAGTCAAAAAAAAATGATGACAACCATCCTACCAGAGAGGACACAATCTGAACATGTCATAAAATATGAAAACTATTCATATTTCATTAATGTAGTGTTTTAAAACTGTAAAATAAATCCGTTACTAAGAGCGAGCGAGCAGGAGGGACAGTGAACAAAGGCGACCGTCAGCGCAGCCTCCCTATCCTCCATCCTCCCCCCTCCCCCTCAGCAGACAAAGGAGCAGCACTCAGACACACACACACACACACACACACACACACACACACACACACACACACACACACACACAGTGATATCACTTGTCATCACACATGCAGGCAGAAACCCACAGCTCTCCTGAACAATGACCACTGACACACACACGATAAACACACAAAGCATCAATAGGAGCTTCGGTCATCCGCTGGTAAAACCTTTAAAAATCACATGCACACACTCACAGCTGATCAGTGACACAGTTTACAGCAGTGACCGCACGTTAACAAAGACCTATCCTGCAATAGTGAAAATTACTGCACACATGCTGCAAAAGCAACCAAAAACTTGTGTGGCACGAATCAGCCGTTCCAAAGACATCTGCTTCTCAGTCTGGTTTATTTCCACAACTTCACATCTGGATAAAGTGCATACAGAGCTGCAGGTGGTCTGTGTGTGTGTGTGTGAGCATCTACAGTATGTGGGTGTGTTTCAGCGTCACGGCTGTGAAAGCACGCGCACACTCTCCTCTCACACATGGAGATGCCTGACCGCGCAAGACTCTTCAGTTTTCCAGGCCAAGTCTAGATTGCTACAACAGCAGGGCTGCGACTACCATGTATTTTAAATTTTTGTCTATAACGTCAGAAAAAAAGCAAAAATCACCATTTGCAACAGCATGAATTTCACGTTTTTTTCTGACAAACAGCTGAAAGTCTAAAAATATTAAAACGACAGTGTATAAAACTGAGAAAAAAGCAGCAAACCCTTGCAAATTGAGAAGCTAGAATCAGAAAATATTTGTCAGTTTTGATTGTTGCAGCACAAATTCCCAAAGTTGCCGAGTACAAAAGCACACCAAGCAACAGAGAAAGACAGGAGACACATGAACACACACATACACACAAATACACACACTCTGAGGACTTTAGGTCATGTGCTGCAAGAAGAATCATAGAAAAGTTGCAAAGGTTTGCAAAAACAAGAAAGAGGAGAAAAATAAGTGTGCAACTAGTAAAAACAATGGACACAGATTGGGACAGAAAATGTGAATCAAGTAACTTTGAAAGAAAGAAAAGAAACAAAGGCAACAACAAGAAAGAAGAAAAGAAAATGCCAAAAGACCAAATCTGTCCCATTCTTTCTGTCTCTTACCGTCCTCAACCATCGCATTCTCCGTTAGCTGCATGCTGCCACTCGTCTATCAGCTGTTTCCCTCCTCCCTCCTTCTCTTCTCCCTCTCTGTCATTCACTCTCCCTCTCTCTCTCTATAGCTCACGCTCCTCCTCCTCTACCTCCTCCTCCACCGCCACCTCCTCCTCCTGCTCTCAGCTCCGTCAGACTGAAGAAAAGAGCGAGCGAGGCTGATCCTAAAAGACAGACGACGCTCTAACTAATCCCTGCATGGAGGCCCGCCCCCTCAACCAATCAGGAGGCAGCGAGGGCAGAAGGGGGGGGGGGGGGGGGGGGGACGGACTGCACGAGAGAAAGAAAGAAAAGAAAGAAAAGGAGGGAGGTGGAGTTACCCCCTTGGTATATCCATTCCTTCTGGGACATCACACACTCTCTCTCACACACACACACGGCAGTGAAGCATCGAGCACTAAATCAACAGGTCGTCTCTATTGAACACACTGCGACTGGCAGCTGAATGAGTGTTTAAGAGACTCATTTATTCACATTTTTCTAATTTATTTCAGTCAATTCAGACTATATTTTCAACACAAAACTTAAACATACACTACAATCTAACCCAAACTCTAGGTCTGTAAATAATTTTCTAATGAATGTATTAGTCTATAAAATGTCAGAAAACAGTGAAAAATGCTCATCAAAGTCCAGAAGGATGTCTTCTGTCTGTCTGTTTCTGTCTGACCCACAGTCCAAAACTTAAAAAAATTCCATTTACAACAATGAAACAGAGAAAGGATGCAAAATCTCACATTTGAGAAGGTGCAGCCAAAGAATAGTTACTATTTTTGCCTACAGACAGCCAAACACATTTAACCAACTGCCAGTCTACTACAAATATGACTCATTTATTCCAATATGGCCATTTGATTTCTATACACTTTCTTAAATTAAATAATACACTCAACATACTGTAATACAATCCTGTATAATTTGTATTTTTCCTTCTGTGATCATTACCATTCCATCTTCAGACAAAATCCCCAATTTTTAGGCAATAACCCATTCTTGAATTGTCATGCCAACAGATATATCTCCATGAAAACGGAGCAATCCTTGGATGAAGTGTGATATGGTTGAAAGCTCCAGAAGAAGCTAGAAAGTGGACTTTGAGAGGGGATTCTTTTGTCGAACCAGACTGCTATTTCCAAGGCCAAGACTGAACTTTGATGCATATGCAGTCATATAGCCTGATTCATGATTACATGATTAATTGTTTTGTCTATCAATTGTCGAAAAAATATTCCCAGAGCTCAGAGTGTTATCTTCCATTTACTTTTTTTGGCTAACCATCAGTCCAAATAATAAAAATTACTGTCATTTGCCATCATAAATGACAAAGAAAAACAACAAATCCTCACATTTAAGACACTGGATCCTGCAAATGTTTGATATTTTTGTTTAACAAATGACTGAAATGATTAAGTGATTATTAAAATACTTGGCAACTGATTTTCTTTCATCTGACTAATGGATTAATCAACTGATTTTTGCAGTTCTAATTTAAACTGTATGATGTTCTGTTTATGTGCAGATTATGATTCTGACAAAAGGCTCTTATCAACTCAGTGACACATATGGACAACGTTATGTCACTTATGGGCCACATGTCAATCCAATCCTGCAGATGATGATTACATCCTGCATGTAAAGAGGCTTTGACTTGTTCACTTTGTATGAATGATGCCACAGACCCACTCAGCTGCTATTATACTGCAGGCTTTCAACATCAGCAGGTCTGTACTGCTGGTTTTACATGTTTTAGCCACATTTTACCAAAGAAAAATGTCACATACGTTTACCATTTTCCAACTGTTAGACAGTTTTTGCAGTTCCTACAGCCATTTCTGCTTATTTTATGCACTTTAATAATCAAAGTTGGCGCTTGAAATGTGCCCACGTATGTTAATCCACCACAGATTTTTTTAATCACTCACTTGATAAAACTGTAAAATCTCAGTCTATCCAGTGTAATTTCTCCTCTAAATATTAGTGCACTTGTGCAAAGAAATCTGTGATAATCTGCTTGTCATTTTAGACTTTTGCAGGGCTAGTTGATAGATCACAGTATTAAATATAACATTTTTCCAAAATATATTTAAATTTAGTGACAAGAACCTTGTTTAATTTTGCTCCAATTAATTTGGATGACAGAATTTCGTAAATCATCATAATGATCATGTAAATGTAATATGATAACACTGAAATATGACTAATGGGAAACTGAAAAGGCAGATCTACTGCTTTTATTGTTATCAATTTACATTACTGTTGCATAACAATTCAGATTAATGGATTTCATGATCACAGTTCCATAAAATCAAAAGCAGACAAGATGTCAACTGTGACAAAGTGCCACATCAGGGCAGGTTTAAAGCCTGTGTGAGTTGCTTTTCATGTTAAAAGAAACTGGAAAATGATGTGCAGTACATGGGATTTGCTATAACTGAGCCAAGACCTGCAAAAAAACTCCAGTATGATCCTTTACCAATCATGTCCTGGTGATTTTCCATTGAAAGACAAGACTCATCAGTCACCCTATGTCCACACACACACACACACACTGGAAATGCAGGCTTTGCCCTCCCCTAGGGGGGCAGCGGTACTCCACCTGTGCTAATCACCCCACACACAAAGGCAGCATGTGCACATACACACTCATCTTATACACACACTATAACTGTCACCGAGGCTTTCGCGTTTCAATTCCAGCGTAATAAATATTCTAATGAACATCTGCGGGATGCTCGTCTTCTATTCTCCCTGCATCTCTCCACTCCTGCCCTCTACCCTCCATCATCCCTCCTTCCTTCTCTGTCCTTTCCCCCACTTTTCCTCCTCTTTCAGCCTCCCAGTCTCTGTCTCTTTGCGTCTTCCTCCCGTCTCTGTCAGGTATGTTAAGACAAAGACACACACACACTCTGCTCTGCATACAATGAAACAAAGACAAACTGAGAGTTGGTGATATCTGTGTGAAACAAAACGATGCAGAGAGATTTAGCTGATGTGATAGATGGCAGTGAGCCCATTCATACATACACATACACACAGACCAAAAAGATGTACAATACTGTACGACACACTGCTGCTATGAGCTGCAGAAAAGTGCATCTGCTTTGCCAAGAAGCTTGAATCAATCTTGACTTTGCAGAAGTCCAAAATGCATCCTGTCTTTATTCACAGCATGAAATGAGCACAAAGCACAGCTGAAGATTTCTTTTAATCATCACCATTTTTCAGCCATGACAATGAAACTACATATGCATGAATGAATCAACAGCTCTGGATGCTACAAAAGCCAAGGTCCACTGGCAGGTAAGTGTGTGTGAATCACTTGCAAAGAGCCAGTGTGTGTGTGCAGCATTTACATCCCCGACGACACATTGAGGAGAACTGTCCATTCTCCACTGTAGCTCCGACACAGAGCCTTTCAAAGGGAGAGAGAAAACACTGGACAGAGAGAATAGAAAGAATCAATTCCTCTCTCGTTCAGCCGTGAGGAAAAAAGGAGGCGTTAACTTTAAATGAGCAGAAAGAGGCTGGATGTATTGCAGCAGTCCACTTCACTTCGACTTCAAATGAAAGAATCCACAATACACTTCAGGATGCAAGAACTGACAAGAAAGACATGAATTAATTATATTTTTCTCTGACCTACTGACACAAACCTCATATGGTGTGAAAATAAAGCCGAATGTAGTTGAAATCAATGCAATCTAAAGGTTAAAACACTTTCTTTTGCTAAAAAATCTTAACCTAAGGGTCATTTTTGCATTATCTCTGCAATATGCCAAAGATTAAACATAATACTGCACTCTGTGATTGCTGCAGAATATGTGGTACATCTCAATAGATGCACAAGGGAAGAGAAAGGAGGAAAAAAGGGAGGCGTTAACTTTAAATGCAGTGCACCAGTCCACTTCACTTACAAATGAAATGAAAGAATCCACATTTCTCCTCAGGATGCAAGAACTGACAACAAAATCTGGCCATGCACACAGCTGAAATGATGTTTTTCTCCTACTTGCTGACACAAACCTCACATTCATCCTCACAATAGTTTAAATCAATGTGATCTAAAGGTTGAAATGCTTATCTTTGATAAAGCATCTTGACCTAAGGGATTTTCTTCCCCACAACATGCCAAAGGTTGGCTGTAGAATATACAGTGCACCTCAATAAATAGATGGGGAAAGAGAAAAAAAATGAGAAGGATGGGCTGGATATATTGCACCAGCTCACTTCTCTTAGACTTCAATCAAATGAAAGAATCCACAATGCACTTCGGGATTCAAGAAAATGTATCCGTGCATGCAGCTAAAATGATATTTTCCCCCTTCTTGCTGACACAAACCCCACATATAGTTTAAATCAATGTGATCTAAAGGTTGAAATGCTTTCTTATGATGAAGCATCTTTAACCCAAGGGATTTTTTTCACATTATCTCTGCAACATGCCAAGGATAAGACATAATACTGCACTTTCTGCTGCCTGCAGAATATACAGTACATCTTAATAGATATATGGGGAAAGAAATGAAAGAAATAACTTGAAATGAGTGGAAACAGGCTGGATATATTGCACTGGTCTACTTCATTTAGACTTCAATATAGCTTAAATGAAACAATCCCCACTGCACTTAAGGATGCAAGAAAATACAGCTGTGCACAAAGCTCAAGTGATATATTCCCCCTACTTGCTGACAAAAAATAGTTTAAATCAATGTGATCTAAAGCTTGAGACACTTTCTCTGATAAAGCATCTTGACCTAAGGGATATTTTTTCCTGCAACATGCCAAAGATAAGACACAATACTGCACTTTATGCTGCCTGCAGAATATACAGTACATCTCAATAGATGGATGGGGGGCAAGAAGAGAAAAGAGGAAATAAAAAGGGACAGAGCTACCGGGCAAACTGCATTCAACAGCGCCTCCTGGAAACAACACAACGTCCCACATCTGCGCCATGATCCATTCAGCGCACCGAGGGGAGAAAAGAGGGGGGGTGGGAGTCAAATGACACTGGCACAATTGCCGAGGAATGAATGAATGAAGGAACGAATGAATGAAACGTATTCAATCTGGGGTGACAGTTGGCCAGAAAGGGGCACAAAGACGTATAGATGCGTGTCAGTGAAGGATGTTATGATTATGAAATGCTAGGGACCTTTTTATTTCCAGTTTCGTTCATTATTCCGGGTCCCTCTCTGATCTATCTGTGTCCCATCCCCCCTTTCCCGTTGTCGGCACCGGGCAGAGCTGATTTCGGGATGATCCAGATGGAGCTGTTTCATTCAGACTATGATTTTAGAGTAACAACATATGAAAATGCGCACATAATTGCAGAAATTAGTTCCTGGTTTCAAGTGGAAAATGTGGCTTCAACTAAACTGCATTGATGATTTTGGCATTTTTGTCCAAAATCATTTCGCCTGTAATGTCTGCCATATTTAACATTCATCTATCATATCATATTAAATGCAGATGATCTTAGAGGGATTTCGGCTGCCTCTACGTACAGACTACACGACACCATTGTCTCCAAAATGAGTGCAGGTTTGGAGAGCTGCAGCTACCGTGTCCAGGAAGAAAGCAGCATATAAATCTACAAAGGAGCATTTCTGCTAAAGCGAGTGCGCCGAAGACCAACAAATAAAGAGTTTAATGTGTTTAAAGTGTTGTCATTAAGTCTGGATACTGTTATTATGGAAAAATATAAGGTGAAATATCGCTAAATCGTTTTATTAAGCTCAAAATGCCCGATTCCCATAACATAATAAAGGATTGTGCAAAGCAAATGCACAATTTCGGAAAATCAAGATAATGACGCACTGTCAGATGTAAGATACGTAACCATAAATGAGCAGAAACACGTTAAATCCCCCAAGAAAGACGCCCCAAATATCGTTAAGGACCACCAAGCGAGAGCAGGATGTTCGCTTTAAAACTTTCCACCAATTTCATCAGAGACACCAAACCAAACACAACACTTCCTTCTCTCCTCTCCAGCTTAAAACTTCCATGTCCGATATGAGCTCACAGGCCGGCCTCCTCCGGTCCTTACCTGGCGGTTGGTCCATTTCCAGATAAAATATGAGCTCTGTGGAGTAGGGCATCATCACGTCCCTCCAGTCTCCCTCCTCACCGGCTTTCTCCGCTGTCCAAACTGTGTTATACATTGCTTTCGGTGTGGTGGCTTTAACCTGACAATCTTTCTCCACGAAAAAAAAGCTTAAAAATGCGATGAAAAGCAAACCGACGTAAATAAAAACACTTGATTAAGCTAATCTATCTATCTACTTGGGAATCTTGTATCTGAATTCCTGCTTCAGACTGAAATAAATAGACGAACTGTGTACAGCAAGCACCGGGCTGCGACTGCTGCCTCCGACATAATAGTAGTGTTACGAACTTGGGGCTCTTCATGAAGGCCCACTGTTTGTGTATATGTATAATATAAAAGCGTCCTTTTTAAATAAACGGTGGGAAAAGTAGAAGCCAGCTCTACATTTCAGTCCCCTCTCCGTCTCCTCCGCAGGTGCCGCCGGCTTGCTAGCTTCATTTTAAGAAGAGCACTGACAGGAGGAGGCTGGCGCAGGCTAACAACGGCTGGGACAAACCACTCCGCCGCGGCCCACAGGGGGGAAAACGAAAACTTTTTTAACTGTGACGCAGCAAAAATAAATGCAAATACATCTTTTATGTAACTACTAATAACACATCGTCTTTAAACAATATTCCCATTTAACTTGAAAAGTAAATTATTCCACCCACTTACTCTGCCTGTGTTTTATTTAACTGCTACGTCACCCCTCACTTAACCCACTTCTTTCCCGGGCCCTCCAGCCTCTACGCGCATGCTCAGAAGGAGCATTTCAAAGCCAATAGGGAAATTACTTCAGCCTCTGAAGAGCAAGTTACAAATTCTGTGGTTTTCCAGGCAGATCTTCACCTCCTACCGACTGGCTGTATGTCACTACAAACTGCTGGCTGCCACTGCTGCAGCCAGACTGGGATATGACATAACAGCCATGAATATATGAATAATAGGCCTGGTGATATTCTGTATTTTTCCTACTGTCCATGAATTCCATTTAACACCTAAACCAACAATAAATTGATGCTACTTACAAAACATTGTTGTGTAACCAAGGACTGATAAATCTCAATCCTATGTGCCATAGAACTCCACTGTTGTCCAAACACTATTAAAGGGGCAGTTCTCCCTTAAAATCAAAAATACATGTTTTTCCTTTTACCTATAGTTCTGTTTATCCATTAGATCGTTTAGGCATGAGTTTTAGGGTTTGGAGATATCGGCTGTAGTGCACCAAAAAATGCATTTTAAAACTCAACAGTCTCTTTTCAGAAATTATGACCCGGTTATTCAAAATCATCCACAGGCATTGTAATGGAGGAACTATTTTCTTTCTGCCAAACTACACCCACAAACTGTATCACCTATCCTTCCTATGTTTCACTTTTACAGGAAAAGGAGAAAGTTGACAGAGGTAACAAGTTTATTCAACTGTTGTTGGAGTACTGAGCAAAAAGAGGAAGGATTTACAAAGAGTCAATTGTTGCCCAAAAACATTTAAAAAACATATCAAAAAGTCACACAGTTGCACACCACAGAGCCAACTGTTAGTAAAGGACAGAGCAAAATGCTACCTAACTAGCTCGCTGAAGATTAATGTAGAATGTGCATCTATTGTAAGGGTCGTTGACATGAAAAAATTTGGGAACTCTTGTTTTGACAGTCTTCAAAATGTGTTTTTCCTTTTAATATAGACGAGCCGAGCACATAGCATATCTAAGTACAGAAAACAGGAAAGGAAAAAGTTGACCGGAGTGAAAAGGGGCAGGACTTAGAGGGCGTCTAAGCAATCATGCTGAGTCTGCAGAAATATATAGATTATGTGAAATACATGGATACATAGGGGAAGTGCAGTGTACACAGTTGCTGCATATGACATGATAATTGTTGGTATAGAGTTACTGACATGCACTTTAATGCCTGTCTGGACTACGGCAATATTTATGGGGACTGCTATAGAAGATCTTGGGCTAATGTTGTTTTTGTCTGATGTGCTTTTAATGTGTCGATATGTGTCTATATGTTCTGTGCTGTATCACAAATTGCCTCTCAGAGGACATTTAAGTTTTAAAAAATTTACAAGACCCACAAACAGTGAAAAATATAAATTCTCTTTGATCGTGCAGTCTGCAGTGATGTGTTTGGAGCTACAGTTTGTTTCTTCAGCGTTTAACTCCAGTGCAGGAAAAAGGAACCATCAATGTGAACTGAACCTGCCTACAGTGAAGCAACAGTTACAGTAAATGATATGGAAGCTTAAACATGAGCTTAGAGATGCTAGAGAGGTGCAACCATGTATTTAGGAAGCCTATAATACAGGGATTACTGCACACACACATCAAAACACACACCTGCTAAGATGGATATTATGGATTTACAGGATTGAGGGTTCTGGTCTGTTTCAGGACTTCTATGTAGGGCAACGTATTTTTAGATTCCATCTTTTTAAAAGCTGCTAGAATCATTTTTTTTTATATTAACAAGTACATTCGTCAGGTGGATTCAAACATGACTCCAAATAAATTCTAATGTTGCCAAGTGTCTGATGGATTATAATTATAATTAGCTAACCAGTTTGCCATCAACTTAAAGGGACAGTTCACCCCCAAATCCCCAAATCCAATTCTAAAAGAGTGGGAACCTTGTGTAAATAACACCAGAATGCAATAATTTGCAAATTATTTTTGACCTATATTCAACTTAGTACAAATACAAGATATTCAATGTTCAAACCGATTAACTTTATTATTGTTTTTTGTAAATGTGCACTCATTCTGTATTTGATGCCTGCAGACATGTTTAGATGTAATCCTTCAGAATTTTAAAGTAGTTTTGGTGCAACTAAAGTTAAGACACAATTTAATTGAGTTTAGAAATTAACTTTGTTGGTGTAACCAAGTCTTAGAATATTTTCACTACTTAACCTGACAGCCTTTTCCAAAGAGAATCCATGGTCATATAAGCCAAATATCCTTCTCTTCAAAGTCACCAGACTCCATTGGAAAAATCAGTTATTTTACTTTGCAGAACATGGGAGCTGTTGGTCTGCTGCAGCAACTAACTCTTAACAACAATAAAGTCATACAATTACACAAATAAACTAACAGATCAAGGCAGCGGTAGACCAGCAACTCCTGTGATCTGGGCCGTAAAATTACTGCTTTTGCTAAAGGTGTTTGGTGACACTGGTGAGAGTGATATAATGGGCATTCTGGGGTTGACTGCATCTTAAAACTGGTCTAATTTTCATCTAATCTTTTTGGATGGGTCACTTTTTAAAACATTATTATTATTATTACATAATATATTATATTATATTAACCTAAAATTGTGCATGGCAGTCTGTTTAAGCTGATTAACTGTTTCCAAAAGAAAAAAAAAATCTGGGCCTTTTCTGGTGCAAATAAATAAATGAATTATTATCCTATCACCCCGTTTCTCCGCTTCTGTTCCTGTGCCAAGAGCAGACAGTGGGGCACTTTTAGACAACAATGGCACCATCATAATCAGCTGCCCCCTAAGCACACAGTGGAGACCCAGACTGGCCCAGACCCCCAGTCAGTCCACATGGTAATCTCCTGTTAACAGCCTAATATCAATACAATATCTTCACCACCAGTCATTACAGCTGCTCCGTCTCTATCTGTCTGCCCGCTGTCCTACTTCAGGGAGCAACAATAAATGAAAGGTCTGCTCCCCAATCTGCCATCCATCCAGTCTGTCCTCCCTCTACATCCACCAACCCACACATCCATCCATCCATCCATCCATCCATCCCCTCCCTAAACTTGTGTGTCTCATCTGTCCATCAGAAGAGAAGGAGAAGAGGAGGAGGAGGAAGATGAAGGGCTTGGGGAATGTCAGTGAATGAAACCTATTTAATGCAGCAGACACACACACACACAGACACACCATGATTGTGTATGTGTGTGCATGTGTGTGTGTGTGTGTGTGGGTGGTTGTTTCACAGATGGCTCGTGCCGGACACACACACCCCAAAGCTCGTCTCTGTCAAGTGTGTCAAACAGGTTTAATTGCTGCTGCCGCTCTGTGTGTGTGTGTGTGTGTGTGTGTGTGTGTGTGTGTGTGTGTGTGTGTGTGTGTGTGCGGCCGGGCAGATGGATCCCTAACAATGACACAGGAACTGACTCTGCCCCTCGTCATACAAAAGAGAAAGAGAGAGGAAGAAGGAGGGGCAGACGGAGGGAGGAGGAGGAGGAGGAGGAGGAGGAGGAGGAGGAGGAGGAGGATGATGATGGGAGCAGCAGTATTAATCTGTGCTGTCCCCGGCCATCAGCACACTGCTCCCCATTTAACCTTCCCAACAATAGAGCCGAGTGGCATCAAGTGGCCTATTTGCATAGTGTATGCATAATCACATATGAAGCGTAGTCACATATGAATCAACTCCTCCCACGATGCCAAATAAAACTTCCAATTATGTTTCCATCCATGTGTGTTTTAGGTGCATTTTGAATCTGTTCATAGAAAAAAAAAAAACCCTGAATGCCAGAAATAAGCAGAAAATGCCAAAATGTCAAATAAACGTTTCTAAGCTTGGCTGCTGCAGAGTTGTTGGCAAAGTGATAAAGCAGAAGTGCAATAATGGCTGGCTGAAAACATTTGGAATAACTGCTGATGTGGTGGAACCTGTTTCAGTTTTGCATTTTTTTTGGTGGTGCTGTCACCGGTACGTGCCTTCACTCTGCCAAAAACAGCAAAAATATAAAATTTAAATGGCAGGTGCGCCTGACAGTGTCACAAGTTCACTGATTAAAGTAACATAAATGCCATGTTGTTTATGTGGGCAGCAGCAGTGGAATGTAGTGATGGACCAGAGTTACTGGCTTCATTTAATTATGTATTGATAAAAACATCTAAAAAACTGGTTGATAGAAACTTTTAAACACTTTTAAAAGCTGAAAATTTGCACATCAATTGTACAGAAACTTACCTAATTACTCACTGGTGATCAGTTGATCTGCTAGAGTCGCTAATGAGTCGATTTTACATTAAACTTTGAAGTACTTCTGCTTTACTTTTTACAGTATTTCCGCTCTATTAGACTAAGTGAGAATTAAGGGACTTTACATATCGATTTGACTACAGTTTTTAGTTTCTTCGCACATTTTGAGTTTACAATCAACATTAAATTAGTTCATGAAATACACTGCAACATTATCACAGCCAAACATAAGCCTGGAGGGGATCATGCAATCGCTTGAGTGTGTGTGTATGTGCGTGTGATCAGCACCAGGACTGATCGGCACATTTTTACACCTACCAACACCTCTAAAGTTCAATATTTATTTTGTGGCATCATGTTTGCTTAATTCATACAAAAATAAAAATGTGAAAACAGTCTGTGCAGCTTATCATCACAGTGAGGTTGCCAGGTTTGATACCATCGTGAGACCAAAACCAGTATGTGCTGACCAGCCATTTCTGGCAACCTGAGACACTGCACAGAAATACTGGGCGCACGGTGGTTCAGTGCACATCCAGTCTAAATCTAAATGACCTAAAAAGAGATCTTTGATCTGAGGACAAATCTTGTTTAACAAAGTCTAAATATAATTAAATAAATAAATGTTTCGACTCCTGCTCTGCAGCTAAAACAATGATATCCGTATTCTCATCTCAACTTCAAACATAAGCATATTTCACAACGTGTTGAATGATACCTTTAAAAAACCCAGCAGGATAATAACGGAGTCAGACATGTCACCAGCTGGACCAGAAACAACATTACAGATAATTGGTTACAGGTTCACACATCAATAATTTAGCACATAGGAAGGGACCATTGTTCAGAGGGAGTACTTCTACTTTGCATACTTTAATACATTTTACTGATAATCCTTCTGTACTTAAAATAAAAAACATTGAATGAAGGCCCCTGTGTATTTTACATTCTGGTTTTGCTCATTTTACTTCTAAATACTTCTTCCTGTGTGTGCAACAGAGAATTGGAGAAAATAATCTGCATGTGTGTGTGTGAGAGAGAGAAGCCCAGGTGAGCTCCTGGGAATCAGGTGTTGAGTTTGCCATTTCTGTCGCCATAGAGACGGAAACGTCCAGTGAGGCGCTAACAATGTCTCTTTTAAAGAGCTTTTAGCACAGACAAAGGCACTGTCTGGAAGCTCATATCATATGCCACCTGCTGAGTTAAATGCAGCAGGGAAGCACAAATCCATGCACGCAGGATTTTTGAATCACAAGGGCACGACAAACCTGAAGTAACGCGCTGTTAATCTCTTCAACTTTGATTTTTAATTAAAACATCCCCTTAAATAAATATTTGTTACTTAAATATTTGCTTCCTCCACTGCTTCATTTTGACCAAAAGAAGCATATGTTGAGGGATATATTAAAGGGGCACTTTGGATTATTTTAAGTGGGGTTGTATGTATCCATAGTCAGTATATTAGTAGATAGTGATTGACAGGCTCCCAGTTAGGGCTGCACGATTTGGTAAGAAAAAATCATATTGCAACTGTTCTGTCAGATATTGTAATTGTGATGTGTTACACGATTAGTGCAAGTGATCATCTTTGCATCACAATTTTAATTTTCACCGAAAAATAATTAAAATCACAATGATGTGACAGTATCTGTCTGCCATTGTTCCCGTGTAAACAGACAACAAATCATCTAACAAACTTGTCTCTGACTTTTGAAGCTGTTGTTCTGACTTTAGGGGGTGTTTGTGTAAACCTTCCAAGCCGGGGACTATTTTTTCCTATTCTTCTGACGCCACATGAATGCAGCATTACATAACAACCATTTCCCATTGGAAAAGCATGTCTTTTCAAGTTCAAGTTAGTTCAAGTGGTGTAAAAGTACCTCATACAACCCCGCTTCAAAAAAAAAAAAAAAAAAAAATCTGAGCAATCACTTTAAAACACAGGATATGTCATGGCTGTGCAATCCTGTCAAACAGAGAACCTGCCTAACATAACTGATAAATTTAGATATCTTCTCAAGAATTTAAAGTAAGCTTCTTTGAGGTTAAACAATGTTTGACCATGAAGCATACATATTTGAACTCATGGACCCACCTGCTTGTGTATCAGGGTTTAGTCTGTTCTATTTCAATCTGACAGATTACATTTAAACTGTAAGTCAGAGTTTCAGATAAAATGGATGTCCAAATATGTCTGAGTCCAAAAACTTCAACTGTTGCTGTTGCTCCTTAAGAACAAGCAGTTCAGTAAACTACATGCAATCTGTGAGTTTCTCTCTCTCTCTCTCTCTCTCTGTGTGTGTGTGTGTGTGTGTGTGTGTGTAGACTGAGGTTTGTGCCTGTTTCAAGTTGTGCATTATCTTTCTCTGTGCAGCATGTTTGAGGTCACACACCACCTGTGCCCCGAGCAACAGCTCCCAAAAGCCACATCAGAACACGGTGTCATTTTCTACGACCGCAGCACGTAATCATTTAACTCCAACGCTCTTTTATTAGCAGCTATTGTACTTTGTGAAATGAGATAGAAAACCAGACGCCACGAGGAGGGCGACACACGCTGACACGGCTGAATGGAGCCATCGTGACCCTCCAACACCTGCGAACCACCAGCTTATCTGCATTATTTTCTGTGTGAGACAGAGAGATACAGAAACACTGAAACACAGAATATAATAAACTCTACTGTACGGCCAAAAATATAGCAGTACAGTCATATAGTGTGCAACAGCCAGAGTATAATGGTCTGAGACAAATTTTCTTGGTATGGACTAGTTCCAAAGTAGGGAAATCTTAATGCTGCAGTAGAAAATTATATTTTAGACAACAGAATAACTTCTTCCAACTTCAGCCAACGGTTTCTTTTTGAATGCTGACTGTGAGTCAGACGTGATCACACTATGATGCAAACACCAGCAGTGTGACAATTATCTATTCTGTGCTGAGAGCTGTGTTTTTTTTCTTGTTGCAGAGAGTTGAAAGATACTGTCACGTTTTACCCAAACTGTGTCCTGCTCATAGGAAAGTTCACCTCAGACTGAGCTTCCTCCAGCTTCAGCTCCTGAACCAAACACTGGTACTTGCCCAGATGTTTTCTCATTGTCAGAATGCCATGATCAGACTATCTGAAAAATTAGATGCTTGCAACCCATAAATCAGCCTTTACTTCCACAGGTATTCCACATCATTGCAACCAAAGCATCTTATCTGAAGAAAACGCTCCAAAACGTTCCTAGTTGGATGTTTTCAGAAGAGTGACTGGTGTTGTCAGCTTGGAAAAAATGCTTTGGTGGACACAGCCTCTAAAAAAGGCCAGAATTTACACAGAATTCCCCCAACATGAAATCAGATCAGTGGATAGACAACTGTATTCAAGGCCACTGTTGTGCAACTTGAAGCAAAAAACATAAGAAAAAAAAGGCTTATTGACAACTTAATAGACACATGTTTGGAGCTATATTTAGAAGGCATATTTCCATCTAACTGTAAAGAGAATTTGAAGCAAAGTTTTGAAATGTTGCAAAAAAGAAAAAGAGTGCAGTTTTGTCAGTATAGGCTATATTAATAAATGGAGAAGAAGTGGAGGTCACACTCTGGAAACAAAACGTATTGTTTGCCAACCATAAATACAAAGAAAAAGAGGAAGAAAAAGAAACAAAACCACACTGGTCATCTACAAGAAAAAAATGGACAGATGTCTTCAGGACAATTTGTCAATTGGACAAGTTGTAATTATTCTATCATGGGACAGTCAAAGTCAGCAGCAAAAAGCTGTCTCTTCTTCTTCTTCTTCTTCTTCTCTTGAAATGGAAACAGCCAATTAGTCATGTGAGTTATATGTTTGCTATGTCAGAACTTATTTGTGTTTCAGCTCCCACTGAGTGCATTAAGTCTGTATAAACGGCTGCAAGCACCTGTACCAAACGTTTTTCAAAACTTAATCAAAACCTTCTGTTTCCATCAGCCTTTTCTGATGCAATAAGTCAAAATGCATGTGAAAATAAGTTGACTGAATCCAGCCCACTGTCCGCTAGTCTTTGTTTTAAGAGAACAGCCTTTGAAACACTTGTGATTTTGAATACATTGAGTTTTTCTCTCACTGCTTGCGTCAATAAATGGACATATGTGCAGTTTTCAGTGTTATGTTTTATAGGTTTGATTGGTCCCCTGAGTGTGCGCGTATCTGTGTGACTTTGTGTGTGTGTGCTGTAATAAAGCAGTGATTCAGAAAGAGACAATAGTGCTGTATATCTCCCTGACTTGTTCCCCGGTGTCAGGGAGTCACTACTGTACAATCCATCAGCCACTGAGCATGTGCTTAAACCTCCTGCTTTTTCTCTCTTTTAAAAGAAAATCCTGCAGTTTGAGCTTTTGCTGTCATGGGAGAAACCGACTGAGGGAAGGATGGATGGAAGGAAGGAGGGGGGAGGAGAGATCCTAATCTGCCCGGCTGCAGTGCTAGACCAGAGCAAACGATGCAGGAGAGCCAGAAGGAGGGAGACGAAGAGGGTTCCAATTGTCCTGAGGAAGTTCTGGTCGGGACATGTTTGTCTCATGGATTTAGAAACAACAGTCCATAAATATATGAGTGCGTGGGGGGTGGGATGTTTGACTGTACAGTGATGATGAGGCTGCGGTTTGTTCACTGCCTGCTCTATTTCTGTGCTTATTATCCATGGCCCTCAGCGCTTTTCATATTTCGTCTGCCGCTGTAATAACTAGAGTGGAAAGTACAATTTAACTGTAGACACGAATAGGCTGCTAAACATAGACATCGGTGGAGTGGGGTCTGGAAGAACACACACACACACACACACACACACACACACAAAGAAGGGTTGCGTAATATGGCGCGGCACTTTTGTATATATTATGCATAAGCGTTTTTGGAGGGTGCAGGGACGCACACAGTGTGTCATCCGCCCACATCTCTGCCACAATTATCATTAAAATGCACGATGTGACTGAGCAGTCACCTCTCTGTTCTCTTGTTTTACCAACATTAGATTAGTTGCTGTTAATATGGAAACATTCACAAAGCAGAGGGTCGCACTCAGGAGCAACATCATTTAACAAGCCTTTACTCGATCATGTCTGGCAGAAAGTTGCACAAAACAGTTTCAGTGATCTGACTGGGACTGAATGACACTAATCATGTGGTGCTCAAAGCAGCCAAAATGTAGGAACTATTTTCTTTCTAGTTCTGGTAGATTCAATCTGTTGGATTGTAGTAGTCATCAACTGCTCAATTCTTGTCAAAATGCTAAATAATAAAAAACCTCTAAAGGGTTCATTTCTGCAGTTGGGATCAACCTGAGGGCAGGTGAAAGCAGAGTCCTTGATTGGTTCTGAGCTGCAATCTGATTGGACTAAACACTCAGCAAGCTTCACTGCTGTAACAGCTGCTTTCTTACATGGATCATGGGAGTCTTTCCTTGTCTAAAAACCTTTAATTCTGATATTCAAACAAATCTATGCTCAATAACAACCAAAGTTATGTCCACCTTTGGTCATTTGAATGCCATCCCTGAAGCTCTGAAAAGGCTCTATGATGCACAATAATTACAGGTTTAAACAGTTTGAAATACAAGATTATCTTTGTGTAACTACTGTGGCAGTCTCACCAATAAACACAAATGTCCACTGGACTGAAACTTTGCGTATTGGCAGATACTGAGGAACTGATCAGTGCATTAGGCAATAGTTCCATCCAATCCAGATCACTATCACAAAACAAAGACAACTCAACAAGTCTGCTTCGTCAGTCATGCTGTAACACCAGTCAGATTCCTGGCTCCAGAGACCTTCTGCTGATCACGAGCTGGCTACAAAAACCTGGACTTTCCAATGCAATCTGATACAGATTACAGCCGTTTCTCTTGTCCACTGACCATAAAATTTGACATTCGAGACGCTGCTGGGAAGTAGGAGAGTCCCGTGGTAATAGATCAGTGCACAGATTTGTGTACTTGCTAATAACCGTTGTCGCAGTTTAGGCAGTATCATAAGTATTTCCCAATACTGGTATCGGAGCAACCCTTGCCGTAACACAGTTAAACAGTTCAGATTATTAAAATACATTTTACCCAAATGGCCAGTCTAAACAGAAATTCAAATCTACCATAATGAAATGATGTAATGAAAGAGCATGGTGGTAAACTTTATTCCAATGTGTGTCAGATGGCAAAGTAACTGCTTTAGTGTCCCACACTCCACAGTGTTAAAGACAATTATGACTTGTCAACAACTACCCACATGGCCCCAGCTGCATATCTGCTGCGGGTGCATTCCCACGGCTTTGTTACCGCACTGTGCAAAAACCACAGATGCCCGATTAATCAACAAAGATGCACAGCAACAATTACTCTGTGAAATCCCTAGCCTTTGGTCAAAATCACAATTTCAAAAGATACCTAACATGTCAGACTCACTTCTGGGGAAATTTGTAGGAAATGATACACAGAATATCTGGAATATTTATATTTCATCAGAGGGTGCAGTCATTAAAACACAGCAAAAGTGTCGCACAAGCACAGTTGGTACAGATATAGTGTGTGATAATATCAGACAGGGTGAAGAAATGTTTTATTTCTTAAAAAGGACATTTTATATTAAGCCAAATGGTAGAACTCAGTGATCACAAAGCATTTTGATTGTTTGACTTGCCTTGAAAAAAGTCAAACATGGTAAGAGGTCATGGTTACTATGTGTATCTGTGTGTGTGTGCGTGTGTGTGTGCTTTTGCATTGCTACCTTTGTGACAACCACTTTCTGTATGAAAAATTAGGAATGGCTTTGTGTCAGAGGGGGCAGGAATGTCTTCTCTTTCAACAAGGGTCCTCACAGGTATAGTTCTGCATGAGTGTGTGTGTGGGGAGCATGCAATCATGGAGTCAGTGGGATGGATCCACTGCAGTGAGCCATGCAGAGAGGCCATATTTTCTGTTACATATGGCCACTGAAACACAGTGGACACCACAAACCCCCCATACTGCTGCGAAATGTGAAGGATACTAATGTTCAGTCCTGTGTGCTGACTACAGTACTTATTTATTTATTACAGCAGTTATAAGTATTATAAGTATTATAAGTATTTAAATTTAGACATTTTGAAAATAAGCATAGTCTCAAATCCAGAACTCAATAAAGCTTGACACTAAGCTCAGCCTTTATATGCTGCCCCTCGGCACTGTCATCAGGAGATGACAAACTTATGCTGATGATACTCAACTCTACATTACTGCGTCTGATGACATGAGCCTCATTGATGACCTTCACAAGTGCATTTTAGAGATTAACATTTTAAAATCCTTTCATTTGTCTACAAATCCATGAATGGTCTTGCTCCTGATTAGATTCTAGTTGGTAGCTGTGTCCTGGTTGTTTCTAAGGTGCTGCTTAAGACTGGTTGATTTTTACTTGCACTTATCTGTTAGCTTTATCTCCTAATCTTATGTTTCATTTTATTCATTTAAATATTTTATTTGTTATTTGTTTTTATTTAAGCTAATCTTTTTATGTTTAGCGCTTGGACCTATGCTATTTAAATAAAGTTTGATTGATTGATCCATTGATAAAAAATAAAGCCTTTTACATGCTAGTATGCTCTCAACTCGATCATTTAACATTTAGAATTAATTAATATAGAAAAATAACATTTATTGATTATTTTTTTCTCAGTTTTCTTGTGTACAGTGATCCTTTCTTGACTTTGTGTGCCCTGCCTTCATGAGTGCACTACATCAATTCATGAATTTGAAATATTAAGAGGAAAAACATTTCTTCCTCATGATGATACATATAATTTCTTATTAACATTATGTGGAGATAACTAAATAACCTTTTAGCGATCACAGCAAAAGGTTTAATTACATCATTCTTACCCATGCCATCTCTGCACTTCATCATGAACACAGTGATTCACTGTTTTTGCGAAAACCTGATTTCAGAAACATTTATGCAGCTCCCAAGTGAGAACAAAGACTAACAGCTAACTTACACATCCAGAACAGAGAAGTTGGGAAGACCCCCGCTAAGTGCCTTTCTTCTGAGTGAATGAACATCTCCAGGGGTAAAACCAAGCTTAAAAATCATGTACCAGACACTGTGCTGCATCAGAGGAGCAGGTCTGATCAGGCCTTTTGATGCATCGTTGCCTCCGCAGGATCCTGCACATTGGATTTATATCGGCTGCTTTGGTCTTGGCGAGCTGTGTGCCGGCCGCGAGTCATGTGCGCCCCAACTCAAGCACACCGATTAGCTCCGCTGTCTCAAACTTTCCAGCTCAGTTAATCCAATGAGAAGCTCTCCTCTCTCCTCAGCTCTCCTGATCCATCCTCCATCCGATGACCGGACTCATTACTATTCACAGTGGATTCACTTCCTTTCCTGGCATTGACTTATTCCCACTTGCACAATCAAACTAGTAAAAAAAAACTGCTCCACCTGTGCAAACTCCGTCTGTCTCAGACTGCAGGCAGACAGGCAGAAGTAAAGTCTCAAAGCAACTAAAAGGATTTATATTAATTATTGAGAATGGCCTGCTGAGCAGCATGAGTCTGTGTCTGCTGTCGACTGTAAAGCAGCTGATTTAAGTGTTGCTATAACATGAACATGCAGCCATAATGCTTCTGAATGTACAGCTTTAATGAATAAATTATGGCTGACATCAGATCAGGAACTAGACAGGAACCTTCAGAACTGAGACATTCCTGTGATGTGGGATTGCCGGCACATCGAGTCATTGGGATTTGGATGGGAAAACTAAGGAACTCTGAGGCTATAGTTCTGTTATGTATGATTATTTGCTCAACAGGGAGAGTCGCCTGGCAAATAATTACAGGAGCAACAGTCTGGTTGTGCTGGATCAGGTATCAGTGAGCATGCAAGTCTATCCACTGATCTGATTTCATGTAATTTATTATGTCAGCAGAGTTCAGGTATCTGAACTGGCATCAGGAAGGAAAAAATGGTATCGGAACATCTCAGAATATAAGTAATAGGGTCAGGTGAAAGCAAGATTTTAAAGCTACTACAAGGAACTTCCATATTTTGTCGATTCTGGAACTGGCTAACATACTACTCACTGTAACTTTGTCTTGAAAAACGTAAACACAGATTGATTTTAAGGCAAATCTGAGCCGGTGGCAGCCATTGAGAATAAACAGCCGAACTTCTCTTGGATAGTCTTCGAGACTGTTTCACCAGTAAAAACCCCCTTGTAGTGACTTTAAATTACAAAAGCCAATTTTGTCATGGATGATGAGAGATTATTCGCTCAGCCAGCTCAATCTCATTCCCAACTCGTCACATATGCCGCCCGTTCGCTGCTGTTGTCAACGTAGTACAAAGAGGGATAAAGTCCTCATATGGAGGAGGTGGGGTGGATGGATGACTCAAACAAACACAGAACTTTCACCCAGTAGGCCTGGTGTTGTTACTGAAAGTTGTTAGGCACATGATGTTATATGCCTTTGCAGGACATATGTTACATAACGTAGTTATTGTAACCCCAAACATGGTCTTATCCTAAACATAAAGTTTTGGTGCCAAAAGCTAACCAAATAATGGCCGTTTCACAGCGTTAATCACATGTTAAAAAGGTTTTCAGGCTGCATGAGATACAGCCGCTAAAGGGTACCTTGTGCTTCACTATGAGACGAGTGGTGACAAATCCTCAGTATGTGAAGAGCTGGGATGAGAACCGTACTCCTGCTGCTTCTCCAAACTGGAGACCAAAGTGGAGACCGCCGACCGCCACTGTAGGTGATACACTGCAACTGACTGATGGATAAGTACAACAACCACACTTTAAAAAGATCTGAATTATCCCTTTCAATTACAGTAACAAAATTATATCTACACCTATCCAGGGACTTTGAAGAGAGGCTTTGGAACAGTCAAGAGGGATCCTGACTGAGAGTAACAGGATTAGGCAAAGATGAGAATGTAAATGGCCGAAGCCATTTTAGCACAGGGCCATGATGTGTGATTATTAGCTCAATTTAAATTCAGAAAATTATTTTTATACTGTACATACCCAGGGAATTTGGGCAGAAACTCTGGAATACCCGCATGGGAAATAATTATACACGGCAGCAGGATTGGGTGAAGGCGAGATTGAAAATGCCAAATTTAACTGCACGGGGAGAAATAAAGTGAGGAGGGAGGAAGAAAATGTCACTCTCTTGTCACCCTCTCGTGTGCATTTTTTTTTTTTTTTTTTTTGGTAGTAAAAGGACTAAAAATATGATTAGCACTGTTATGGCGAAATGGGTTTTTGCTGTTGCAGTCAAAAATAGGGATGATACCTTCATCCCTCTCAACCTGCTCCATCTCTGTTTTTGGGTGCAGCAGACAGTCAGAGAGCCAAACAGGGAGTGAGCAGGCAGAGAGGGGGAGGGCAGGAGATAGATGACACACTCACACACACTAATACACACTTTCCAACTGAACCAAACCCAAATCTGTACACTCCTCCTCCTCCTCCTCCGCCTCCTCCTCATCCTCCTCTTCTCTTTTTCAGATTGCAATATCATGCTGGCACACAAGGCTGAAACTCTCCATGAGCATCTGCGTCTTTTTTTTCCCTCTTTCTCAGTTTATGTCGGTCTGTGTTCATCTGTCGATCTGGCTCTTTGTCCATCAGACAGACAGACAGACAGAGAGCAGAACAGAAAGCGAAACATCACTTTCTGTCTTTCTCTCTGGGCAGGCAGACAGAGCCGAGCAGACAAGAGCTGACTCGGTAACGGGTGATGTCATCCTGCAATGTGAGCGTCCCCCTGGTCCTGATCCCATGATGCAACACTCTAGTGACACTGTGAAACAGGTTGCTGCTGCTGCAGGCTGCATCCAAAACTGCTGAGCCACCTCTCTTTCTCCTTTTCTTTCTATTTCTCACTCTTATTCTCGTGCTTTTTGATGCCTCCTCTATTCTTGCTTTGCATCTTGTCTCCATTTCTGTGCCCTAAATAAAGTATTCCCTTATTACTTCCTCTTCTCTTTTCCTCTGCCCTACATTTCCATTGTTTCACTTGATCAGATCCCCCCCAGCACAATCCTCCTCCCTCCTCCTCCTCCTCCTCCTCCTCCTCGTCTCCCCCTTTTCTCTTTTCTATATTTGCTCTCTACCCACACAGACCTCCCCCCAGTCCCTCTCCTCTCCTCTCCTTCTCCTCTCCCTCCTCTCCTCGCTCTCCACTGGTTGTCAAGGCAGCAGGGCACCATGGCTCAGCATTATTCATGCAGTAGCACAGTCAGGCAGCCACTCAGACAGACAGAGAGACAGACAGGCAGTCAGATTGGCAGAGAGCCAAGCAGGCAGCCTGCAAGGCCGTCAACTGGTTGAGCAGAGTCAGGCAGACCTGCTCTGGAAAAACATTTAACTCTTTCCTCTCTCCAGCTAAAAGGAGAATTGCAGTTTTTTATGATGACTTGGATCTGATTTCCTTAATTTTGGTCATCCACTGTACTCACCAAGTAACTAGTAATCATCAGTGTTGAGCAAGTTACTTTCAACATGTAATATATTACATACAGACATTTTACTTGAGTAAAATACCAATATCACAGTGTACAAACACTGTCCTGTATTTAAAATTTTACTTCAGTAAAGGTACAGAAGTATTAGCATTAAAGTATACTATCAAAAGTCAAGGTACTTGTTATGCAGCATGGCCCATTTCTGAATAATGTTTATGATATTAGATTATGATTAGTTGCATGTTACTGTGTTCATCACTTTAGTGTTGCAGCTGGTAAAGTTGGGGCTAGCTTTATCCACCGTATTTCATGTTACTAATCTAAATCTGCAAAGTAACTAGTAAATACAGCTGTGAAGTACAATATTTGCCTCCAAAATGTAATGGAGTACAAGTATAAAGTAGAATAACATGGAAATACTTAAATAAAGTACCTCAAAATTGCACTTAAGTACAGTACATGGGCATCTGTACTGTATCAACCACTGATTACATATTACTAGTAACTTTATTTTGAAAATAATAGGTTACTTTACAGTATTACTGTCTGTCTTTTAACGTAGCATTTGTGAATGACTTGCAGCAGCTACCAGTTGGTTAAGAGGAGTCAGCAATCTTTATGAAGCAGAGCAGTCAATAAAATAGACAAAAAACATAAAGTCCCAGTGTTTCAGGTAGGTTTTCATTCATTTCACCACAGAATGAATCATTTAAAGAGAATCAAAGTCGCTATTTTGTTGTTGCAGTCTATAAAAGTTGATTTTTATCATGTTCAGAAATAAATTTAAACCAAGAGGCGAAGAGAAAACCGAGGAAAAAATACTTTAAAAATGCGAAACACTATAGTGTGCTTATTAAAAAATGGTTGACAGTAATGTGAAGTAGACAGAATATGATTTGTGGTAAAAGGAGTAAAAGTGCAAATACCACTAGAATATTTTGTTTAATGCTACAAGAATAAAAGCCTGATAAAAGCCTAACAAATGCAAATAAATGCACACTTCAGAAGAACTGTGTGGTTCACTATGCATGTGTGTGCGTGTGTGTGCGTCTACTTCCCATTCAATCCTTTGAGGCCCTGTTTTATCAACAGCGAGCGAACAATGATCAAGCTCTCAGCACTGAGGCAGAGCAGCCCTGGACAAGATTACAGCAGAGAACAAACACTGCTTATCTGATTTCTAATACAGTACATCAGTCGGGAGGACGACCTCCCATCATCCCCTGCTCCACCCAGACCTCTCCTCTGACTCCTTCTCATTCTGCCTCCACCTCTCTCCGTTATCTGTGGAGGGGAACAAAACAAGACAAAGCAACCGTGCAGCTACTTAACACAAACCACAAAGCTTCCTCTGTATAGTATAAAGAACATAATGGAATAATAAGTGATGTGATAAAAAGGACACATCTTTCACGTATTTATTACATATTTATATGTGGGCATTGTACCAGACTGTCATGATGAAGAGGCACAAAGGCGAAGCACTCCATTTACCAGTTCAACCCTCACCAACAGTCATGAGCTTTGAGTAATGACTGGAAGAATGATATCATGGATACAACCTCCCGAAATTAGTTTTCTTTGCAGGGTGTCTGGGCTCAGGCAGAGATGAGACAAATTTATTGTTTTGCACAAGTAAGTCTCACGTCATGGCAATAAAGTCAAGACCAACATGTCCCAATGTCTCATATACTGTTGGTGCACAGCTATGTAGCAAGCCTAACACACTTCCAATAAAAGCTGAACACAGAAGCTGGCCCTCAGCAACTGTGAAACTATTGAAAAACTATTGGATAAAACACAATAAATTTAACAGAAGTCTTTACAAATCAGAAAGGCACAAGATACCCTAACATAAGCAGAATTTGATCAAAAGAAACCAGAAAACCTGCTGCATAGATCAGCTCTCAAATCAGTTACATTGTCCCTCATGTCAGGAAGACGTAAAGCAAGAAAGAATTTTATATTAGCAACACATTAGCCTCAAACAGCTGGTCCCCATAATGACCAGCTTTGTTAACAGTAAACAGTGGGCGGAGAAACTAAATGTACAACTCACATATCGACAATCACAGAACAGCTGAGATGAAAAGATTATGTAAAGATAATTCTTCAAAGAGGGGCATTATAGGAGCAGATAAAAGATGCTTGATTACAAATTTGGCAAAACACTGTCAGTTAAACTACCATGGAACTGTGCCAACAGGAGTTGCTATAGCAACAGTATGTTTAATTTCTGTGGCAGAATATTATATCACCTTCAACACATTTAATGATACTTTAAAATTATAAAAAGAGTGATTAATAGCAGTGTTGCCAACTTTTCAGACCTTTAAGCGACTTTATTTCCAAAAAGCGGCTAGCGAGTGAGTTTATTTTTACATTACTTATTGTGCAAAAAGTCCCAAGGCCTCTCTGTCTCCCTCTAAATCTTTTGTGCTGCGCTCGTAGGGAGTAGGACAAGGAAGGAAGACGGAGTTCAGTTGTAGTGAGTTTCTATGGTCTCCCTCTGAAACTTTCACTAGCTTGGAACTTTTTGAAGAACTTCTCTCACTTTTTTTCTCTCTGGATCTCTGGATTAGGATGATCCTATAGTACCATTAAAAAAATCTTTAAAAGAATAAGAAAATAAATGATTCTGTGAATATCTAAATAGTTTGTCTGATCTTGTGAAGTGGAGTTCTCCTGCAGCAAAATCTGTGGTTCTTCCTGCATCCAGTGATGTCATAGTGATGTCACTGGATGTAAGGACGTACTACAGGATAGCTCAGCTTGAATCTCTAGTCTCCTCTTCTGGGTAGCCAGGGGCACGCTAGATGATTGCTTTGACACGTAATAGGTCAGGCAATAGGTTAGAGCGGTGATAACACAGCAACATTGGCATGGACATCAAAACCTCACTCACAATGCATCCTGGTACATGTAGGCACTGTTGTACAGCTCTGTGAGCAGGCGATCTCAGCCTTCTCAGTAATATAGCAGCACTGAGGAATTTATTGCTTGATTTAACTACATTTACCCTCAACTCTGACTGGACTTCCACCTAAAAAGTTTCCCTTTAAAAGTTGATTCACAGAGGGAGGAGCAGGAACATGAAGTGACATTTGAGACATTTAGTAAACAGCACATATTTTTGTAGATGTGGCACATATCATTCTTATCATACTAGTTTGATGAGCCATCTAAACCTCATCTGACTCAGTTTATACCAGGAGCTGCAGTTAAAGCTGTGCTGCTGCTCAGGCCGTAGATTCCTAGGAACGGATACAGAGAGGAGCTCCTGCGGGCTGGAGGTGTAAAAGCAAAACAGCAGGTGATCTGAATAGACAGCGAGAGAAGCAGCAGCAGCATTTACAGGATGTTTGTGTGTGTGTGTGTGTGTGTGTGTTGGGGTGCTCAGGGAAATCTGTGGCAGGTGTACAAACAGATTCACCCTGAGAGCCAAAAGGGACACACAGAGCCTGTGTTTGTCACACTCACACACTGCCCGCTGTGGGGACAAAGGTGGAGGGTCACCGAGCACGCAGGGCCAGAACAACCACACACACACACACACAGACACACACACACACACACACACACACACAGTCACTGTATTTCCACGACACCCACCGCTCACACTGAACTAAATGAAACACGTCAGAGGGAGCCAAGCTGGCCGACGCCGCCTGACATGAGAGGGATTCCAACACCCCCGGGGCGGAAACGGGGGATTTGCTGTTGGCAGAAAAGAAAAGTGAAACAGAGGAAAGGGGGAGAGGAGGAGAGGGTGAGAGGAGGACAGGGGGAGAGAAGCATGCGGGGCAAACATGATGAACTTGTGTTGGATGAAAGTTTGTAGTAAAACTGCCAACAGGTCTGGAACTGGAGCTGCTAAGTGTGTGTGCATCAACTGAGCTGATAACCAGAATTAAGACTGCAACTAATCTATTGATTATTTTCTTGATTAACTGATCAGTTGTTTGGCCTATAAGATAAATGTCAATCAGTTTCCAAAAGCCCAAGATGATGTCCTCAAATGTCTTGTTTTGTCCATTCAGTTTACTGTCATGAAGGACTAAAGAAACCAGAAAATATGTATTATTTATTATTTATTATTTATTATGTATTATTTAAGAAGTTGGAATCAAAATTTTGGAAAATTGCTATAACAAATTATCAGAATAGTTGGTAATAATCAAATCATAGTCAATTAATCTTTACCCAGAATGCACTGAAGGAAGTGATGCAACTTATCACAGCTGTGTCCCATTTCCACATAAACCTACACATTACAGTTTGGTTATAATATGATTTCATAATGTGTTGTTTTTCACTTTGTATTAAAAAAACAATATACTCTGTAATTTTTCTTAAGATTTCATACCTGTTGTCTTGTTTTCTTAGAGTTTAGATTTCCCAGAGGTATGCAGCAGTGCATTGTGGGACAGTCCAGCTCACATCCTTTAGGCTAATTTAAATCAGGAGCTGTTTTGTGTTTCTGTTCAGTACAGAGTTTCGCTGAGGATCTTCCAACACTGGGTTGGTCTGTTCAGTCAGTGCCAGCAGCACCTTCTCCATTCCATAAAGAGTCACAAGATGTTTACGTTATGTTTATTTAATATTTATAAAAGGAATACAGAAATGACTTAATATAGAAACAATAACAGTAACTGCAAGAAACTTAAAGTTCATTGTTTGGATTGATATCTTGATAAGTAGGTGCATGTTGCAAACTGCATGAAACATAATTTCCATGCACCCTGACAGTTACACAAAGCAATTCAAAAATATTTCAGCAATAGTTTTATTACTTTGTTAATTGTGGTTTCATGGCTGTTGCATGAAACTAATTTCACAAAGTTGAGAGTTTTGCAGCGTTTGAGTTTCAGGAAAGTTTCAGGTGCATTGCAGAGGGCTTCAACTTTCAAGTTCAAACCAACTGAGGCTCTTATTGTCTGTGTTAGTTTGACAGTCTAGCATCAAGGTTTGTTCTTGACTTTGAAAACAAGTCCAGTGAAGACCCACTTAGCACCTTTTTTTCTAGAACTTGCAATTCTTGCAAATCTTCTCTAAAGCCTTGGAAAAGGCTGGCGAGTAGACTGATTTGGGATTATTCTGTCAAAACAATCTACCAGTCATTTTAATCTTCTATGTATGAATTTATGTGCAACTGGTGTAGATAAAAGTGATCTAAGTATCTGTTCTGATTTTTAAACCTTCACTTGTTGTGAAGTCTGCAGAGGATGTTGTTAAATTTGAGAAAATCCTGATTGCTCACTCAATTAAAAGAATAGGCCACATCAAATATGTAATTTATGTATCAAATACTCACTGGGTGAGGGTGAGTGTTTTATATTCAATAAGACGAAACAGTCACAAAATGTAAATCTATTGATTTTGTACATGGACATGAATGTTTTCCTGACAAAAGGCACAACCTTCGTTATTTTAACCCAAAACTTAACCAAGTATTTTTTATGGTTTAACCAAACCAAAATGAAATGTTTCTCAGCAAGCTTTATTTTAAAAATGTAGCTGGATGTTGTGTATTTATTATTGCTAACTTGAACCTGCGTGAGAATGAGAATGACATCATATATTAGTTTGAAAGTTGTGCTGACTGTCACCAAAAAAAGGACAGTGTTGTTGGTTAGTACAGTACACTGACAATCTGTGACTCAGCCTGATCTGCAGCCCACAACCCTGCAAAGAGTTAACTCCAGCATGCCAAACAGAGGGTGAACAGAATGTCTAACTGAGCATCTGAATATCAGTGTGACAGCCAAAGACCGAGATAAAACAGCAGCAAGCCCACATCCCTCCTCCTCCATCACCAACTGCCCCAGCTTGAAAAAAAAAAAAAAAAATCCCCTGCTCCTGCTGTGCTGATCGGAAGTGCTGCGTTTTAATGAAGCCTTGCTCTTGTGTGTTATAGTTTAAACTGTCTAACCTTCATCAAATGTCATAAGGACCCTTTGGTGAAGCAGAACAGTTGGACTGTGAATTGCTGACAGTACAGCTTAAATGACCTGAAATTACCTTTAGCCTGACATAAAAGGACCTTTGGTGTCAAGCGCAGAACTGAGGCTGCTTGTTCAAGTCAGGAGGGCAGCAATGAACTCTCTGTGTGTGTTTGAGCTCTCAGCGAGCTGTGAGCAGAGTGTGACCAGCTTGTGATCCACTAGATATTAGATCAGAGGCGTGGCAGGGTGGAATATGGTCAGAAACAACTGCTTAGTAATGTGGAAACAGCTGAGAGGCACAATACCTCCCTTTTTAATCTCTTTTACCTCATTTCCCCTTCTGCAGCCAGTGCTGCATAACAGCCAGAAAAAACAACTTCACAGAGCAAGAAAGAACACAAATGCATGATGTGCAAGTTGTGTAGGTATGACAGAAGCTAAAACAGGCCACAGAAGAAGCAAATCCAATTAAAGTTTAAAGTGCACAAGCTGGCCAAATAGAAGATATAAGGAAGACAGTGGATAACCTCCACTTCTATGACTGAACACTTTATATTTCCTTTTCTTCATTTTGCAAAAGGCTCCTGGATCAGATTTTGCAGAGAGGAAAATAATTCTTTAAAAAAAATCTGCTCACACGGTGGTTTCATGTTAAACTATCTGGGATTTTGATGAATCATGCTTTATGGGCAGAGGGCTGAAAACAGCTGATTATTCCTTTAATATGCCTGTATGTAATCTAACCAGTTCTTCTTAATGTTGCCAAAAAATGCCACAACAGTTTTTGGCATACTTCTGTGTCACTGTGGTCAGTCAGTGGTTGCCATGGGCAACAGTAACTAGCGGTGACAGGGATGCACAGGCCCTGGACAGGATGTCAACCAGTGTTTAGTAGTTTCATGAAAAAAGTTTGTATTGTAGAACTGCAATAATGTTGTGTCATTAAATAAATGTTATAAGTCAAAAGCTGTATTTTGATGTACATTAACATATGCACTGAGTAAAAATACTTAAGTTTGAGTGAACATCTCTGCCTTGTCACAAGTCTGGAAGCAGAAACACAAAGGATAAACATAACCCAGAGACAAAAGGATGTCAGAACAACCAAATTAAAGGGGAATTCCAGTATTTTTTCCCACAGAACTAAATATTAGATTTTCTAACATAAAAAAATAGAAGTATTAAACAAGAATAAAAAAAAAATAACAGCAAACGTTCAGCAAACTCACAATAAATAATGCCTAAAAAAGAGCAGGAAGTCAAATCAATAAACTTTAACATGAATATTTGGGCCTTTTGCCCCAGTTTTCACAATGTACAACTCAGTCAAACCCTCTCTCATCATCCATCCAAGATCCATTCACTGCTCTTTTGAAACATTTGTTTGTTTGGTTTCATTTCCTTGTTACAGTTTTTCCAAGTAGCTCCTATGACTGCAATACAATGCCATTTAACATTAGTGCTCAATAACTGTTTCCCAAATACACATATTGATCTCAAATTATGTTGAATTTCTCTCACTGGTACAGATTTTGGATACTGCTGGGTAATAAGTAATGTTTTTGTCTGATAAATGATTTGATGCCCATTTTGAAGTCAACAAAGCTTTTAATTTGACAAAGAGTGGGTTGTTGGCTCTCTATAAGGATTGGAGTTTTGGGTTTTGTTCACAATTCACCCTTCTTAAGTCCAGCCCCCTTTGTAACTTCAGTCAGCTTTCTCCTTTCTTGTCTCCTGTATTTAGATATGTTATGTATTAGGCTAATCTAGGTCGACAAGGTAATCAAATTTTGAAGATGTTGCTGGGGGACCTATAAAAGCAACATATAGTCACATCTTAAGTTAAGTAATGCTAGAAAAATGCTAAAAACGTTTTGAAGGATAAATATTGAATTAGTGTTTGTTTTGCAAGTATGTTCCCACACTTCCACACGGCAAATTATATCTGGGAGTATAAAGGAACAAAATGACTAACAGGTACAGTAGTATTGGAACTGGTCCAGTAGATTGCCTCAGCCAGCAGCTGCAAAACGAGTACCAGTGTCTGCAAAAAAACAAAACAAAACAAAACAAAACAAAACCGTAAAACGATTGAGGCAGCTGAAGAGCAGCAGCTTCAGTTTTCTGTGAGGCAAAATGACTGTTTTTGTCAAAGGAATCTGGGTGGTGAAGAAGGTGATATGACAGTTTCAGTTCTCCATCACAAAGGGTCGTCTGAACAGGTCTATCTCTGTAGGGATCCATTCCATTATGTTGTCAGACAGTGGCAAAAACAAGTGTTCTTAATTGATATACTTTATCGAGCAGCCTGTTTTGCAGCTGTCAGATGAGGTGATCTACTGGATCAATTCCAAAACTCATTTATATCCCCAAATATATAAAACTAGACCCACATTCCTTGTTAATTTCTTGTAAATATTTTTTTCTTTTAATTTTAGGTGTTTTACATTGCATTTGGGCTGTTTCTGAAAAAGAGAAAACTTAAATGACGGTAAGAAAAGCAGGGAGAGCTGTGGAGCAGTAAATGGATGATTTAGCTAACGGCCAAATGCACCCGTCCACTCAACCAGGGAGTCCTGTTACATAAGCTCTCCATAAAAGTTAACAGAGCGACGTCAGAGCCTTCTATGAAAAGACTACAGTACCAATGTTTTATTCTACCAAGCGGTGTCTGAAAAAGAAAGCCCTGTGCACCAGAGGCGGCCTGGATTTCCACCCTAGTTCAGATCGGGACACCAGAGATGGAGGAGGAGGAGGAGGAGGAGGAGGAGGAGGAGGACAGCTCCTCACTGGAAGACAGTGGAGGTAATCCAGGTGAGTTTATTATGTTAGTTCACATTAATGGGAATTCAATAGCGGCTCTCGTCCATATATGAATGAAAGTGACACACAGGCACAGATACACATTCACAAACATACTGAGCCGGGGTAATGAGAGCTGCTTCAGAAGGCATTTTATTGTAATGAGATTTTAAGTGTCTCCTCACTTAGCCTGATTAAGACCTTTTGGTGGAGAGCTTCTGTTGTGCCTGCATGGTCCTCTTATTCCATCTCTCTCTGAATTATATGTTACATTTGCTAGAACTTCACTGTCAAATGACAAATTGTGCATGAAAAGATTAAGGAAAATAATAATTTAATACAATAAAATGTCATCCAGTGGTTTAAGGGTATGGTAGCAGCTGCACAGACTAAATATCTGCATAATCTAAGGCAGGTATGTGTTGTGTTTCCACTGCATGGTACTACTCAGATCTGCTCCAAGCAGCGGCCCCATGGGCTATCAAGACCCCAAATATGGTGGCCACAGAACATCTTTTGGCAGCTCAAATATGAACTAAGGAAAAAACAACACAGAAAAGGCAATTTAATGCAGCAATCACACTTGTGTTGTCCACATTTCACATGAATTGCAATATTGTGTTTCTTGAAGGCATTGGTTTTTTTTTTTCATTCTCCTGTGAAGCCAAGTTCAAACCAAAGACTCACAACGGGACGAAAGTGTTTTAGAACATTACGGGTAGAAATTACAGGCAATGTGAGCTGGCTCGCCTCAGTTAGACTCAAGACAGCTGATGACATCGCCTTCGACTCAGCTTGTCGAGGCCCCACACTGCAACAACAGCCTGAGTAGAAAGAAGCATTCTTAAATATAATCAAATGGTCTTGTTTTATGCAAAAAAAAATTGAAACAAGAATGTTATCTAAAGGAGAAACATGCTTGTTTGTCCAGGAATCCACTTTGAATCAGTAGCCATGCAAGTGGCGCGACTTTAGGGATGTCAGTTGGGGCTTTTTCATTGGCTACACTGGACTGATTTGCATTTCCATTACTAGTTGTAAAGAGTTGAGCTGTGCCAAGCACTACCCGCAAAGGACCCTCTCTGGAGTGGGGCCAAAGTGCACTAAACTCGCCTCAAAGCGTTCTGTGGTAATGTCTCATGTACTGCAGCCAAAAGGTCTCTGCAGCTGCTTTTGTAGCTTCTAACTGAATCTCTGCGGCTTGAAGTTTAGTTTCTCCCCTGTGTCTCTGTTTATACAATCTGCTTTATTTTACTGTCTCATGTTTGCTTTCAGCTGACAGGAGCCGTGTTAAGTTACTGCTGATTTTGCTGTTTCATGATAAAAGTGTTTCAGTAACAAAATAACCGGGGACTTTTATTGTGAATAATATACAGGAAATGAAGTGCTTATTTGCCATTTTACAGACGCTAAATGCAAGTTTCAGCTTCAGTTAAAGACACACCCTCAAGCAGGCAGCCCTGTTGTAATGCAGATGCAAATTCCTGCCATGCTGGACTGACATGCTGAGGCAAACTGAGTCAAGCCAAGCCAGCATGTGTGTGTAAAGGGGGTAAATGTCGGTCAGTTTGTCGGTCCACCACTTCTGGTTCAGGGTGAAATGTCTTTTAATGGCCTAAACAAAGTCTTTACTGTATGTGTCCCTCTCTTCTTCATTAAAGTCCCAGTTGCAGAAAAACAACATGTGCACAACTTAAACTTAACTTGATATCGCATAGTTTGTTTCAGTGACCTAATTCTCCAGCAGGCAGCTCTGGCTTCAAATTAAACTAATCAAACCATCTACATGTGAATCTCACAAGGACACAGAGGTGACACGAGGTCAACACCTCATCTTTCTTCCCCATTGACCAGCTGTTGCTTCAGGCCCGATCATTTACTGTGCCCCCGAAGCCAATCAGGCTAAGAGGCTCCATGTCACCATAGAGACAGAGAGGACAGTAAATATCAGAATATAAGGACCAGTTTGTTTAGAACTTGTTTCTTCTACTGTTCTGTTCTTTCTCTTCCTCTCCCCCTCACTGACATACATTCTGTCTCTCTTCATGCGTCTCATCTTCCTCTTTGTCTCTACTGTACACAGGGACCAGGCGGCCGGCGTACTTCACTCCAATCTAGGCCACGCTGTCACCCACATGTTGTCTGCTGAATAATTACAGCCGCGACGTGGGCCGACAGTGACATCCACAAATCCTAAGGACAAATTAAAAAAGATGAGTGTAAACCCGAGCACGCGCGAGGCAGGAACACAGGAGCAGGACGGCTTCATCTGCTCACTCCTGATCATTCATATTTCATGTTTTGTGTAAAGGACCATACCAGTGCTTCTGGCATGTTTTAGCCTGTTTGTATAATTTACGTTTCTACCAGACGTTTTTGAATGCTGTAGTGTTTTTAATGACTTTTGCAGAGTTCCCCACTGCAAAAACTCTTATTTTTGGAAAACAAGGAAGCAGCTTGCCAGTCCAGTAAGAATATTTCTACCTGTTTCCAGTGAAGATAAGCTTGTTGTAAGTGTTTTCTAAAGCCAATGTCCATTTTTTTTTTAATGATTTTAGTGCAATTAAAATGGCAGAGACTCATCGTGTTTATTTTAAGGATACTGTCCTGTTCGTATGTCTAAAAGAAAAGGTTGACTTTTTTTAATTATTAGAAAGAGCTTCAAACTGCACTAGCAATTTGCTTACTTGGTTTGAAAAAATAATGTTTTTAGAATATCAAATACATACAGAAATGACTGATAAAGTGTGTTTCCTAGAAAACCTGGAATGTGTTTAATACGGTGAAAATTACGGTCATAAGTTGTCACAGGTGTCACAAGACGACCATTTGAAATGCGGCAGACAGCAGCTGATACTGTGCTGTTTTCAGTGACAAGTTGAAGCTGAAATCTTAAATGCATCGGTTCTGTTTTGTGCAATGTGATATTATGGGATGGTGTATGAGTAGCACGCTACTTTTAAGGTTCATGTCTCGGTATTTTAGGCTTTTTGCATGTCGTTATCCCCACAAAGCATAAGCCTGGAGGAATCAACAGACTGGAAGCTTGTGTCCAGCGAATCTCGATGACTACTGGACTGAGGCATTTCTTTGTGCACATTCATACATGACTGTATGACTGTACAGCTCTGTGATCCAGAATTTTTGAAAAAGCCAGATTGTGATCAGAGGCATGATGCTTTCAGTTCACCCCATTCTCACTGCAAACTGCAAATCTCGGGTGGTTGCATCTGGCAGCTGTGATGGCATTGCAGTAGGTGCTTCACTATCTGTTGCCTGGTGGTAATAGGCATTGACTGACTACTGACTGTCCTCTTCTAGTTTAATGCTGTTTAGTCTGAGCTTTTATTGAGCATAGTGGTAGTTCAGGCACGCCATGAAGTCAAACACATTCATCTACATCAGCTGATGCTCAGGTGATGTTCAGCTGATTCCCTTCTAAGCATCTGATTGGTAAATGTCATACAGTGCACGTTATTTAAGCTGCTTTAGCCTGCCTCCCTTTGCTGCTTCCTGTTCAAGCAGCTTTGCAACCCACTTCCACCCCAGCTCCTCCTTTTTTTATGTTTTGTCTGACTTAATCTCTGTCATTCTTCTTGTCATTGATGCTTGTTCTGTTTTGTACCAAAGTAATTATAGTTTACTGCAACTAAATTAAAACTTGGTATGAAAAAACAGCTTGGTTAACTGAAATAAAAATAAAAACTAGACCTTAGGAAACAAATTAAAACTAACTAAAATGATACTCTGTACTTACAAAACCAACTATAATAAAATAAAATTATACAGGTAATGTCTTTAGTTTCTAATCGAGATTAGGATGTCTATTGTCTACATGACTGTGAGTGAATTACATTCACAAAGTGTTGTGTTTGTATTGAAATATCTATTCTAAACTTAAATCTGACAAATAACATATAATAATGATAATAATAATAATAAAACAATTAAACTAAAATTAAACATTTTTAAACAAAAACTAAACTGAAATTAGTAAACCCTATGAACAGTCATCTGACCTTTGTTGTCATGGTGATTTTCAGCATGGTTAGCATTGTGTCATTTAAACACACATAAAAAGCTGTGATAACACAAAATGACATTAGCATGTTAGTCATTCATACGCCATTTGGTGATATCAGACTAACACACTGTAATATTACCAGAGTGTGTCAGTGAAGAAAGCTAAAACAGTTAAAACCAAATGCAAATTTAGTTTTTTTAAAACTTAATTAAAAGTCAAGCACGCAGCTTCAGGCAAAATATATTAAGTCATTAAAGTCATTTAATTATTTGAGAGTACATTGTGTCTGTTTCAGTTGTGTGCGTGTGTGTGTGTGCAGTGACAGTAAGCTGGAGAGTTCACAGCTTCACTTTTACTGTTTGTGTGTGTGTGTGTAGGTGTGTGTGCGTGTGTAGATGCTGAATGTGCTGGTTTAGCTTCTCCTCGGTGGCCAGATTGTGTAATAAGATTAGAGGGGTCAGCTGTAACATGTATTAATCAGGCTTTACATAGAGAGAGCGACGCCATGCACTGAGTGTGTGTGTGTGTGTGTGTGTGTGTGTGTGTGTGTGTGTGTGTGTGTGTGTGTGTGTGTGTGTGTGTGTGTGTGTGTGAGAATTGAGTGCACATTAATTCATGGGAAAATTTTAAATTGTTTTTGTTTTCCTTGTATAATGACTATTGTACAGCCTTTCATTTGCTAAACACTCATTTTTATTCCAATGTGATTGTTAAGTTTGTGAGTTTTTGAATTTTAAACACATCGTTCTTCTGATCTGTCCTGCACATGCAAGGTTGAAATGACCTTCTCTTCTAATTCTGGATTAGACATACTATATGTTAAAGGGATAGTTCTGATAATTTGAAGTAAGGTTGTATGAGACATTTATCCATACAATATTCTGTCCAAACCAACCAAACTCCAAAGGCAAAATCAGTAATTTCACCTCGCAGAACACAGGAGTTGCTGAGGTTACAGCTGCCTGAGTCTTTTAGTTTGTTTGTATTATTGTGTGAATTCCGTGTTTTAAAAGGTCAGTTCAGATTTACCAAACTCCACAATAATACAAACAAACAAACAAACAGATTGAGCCAGATGTAGAGCTGCAACTGGAAACTCACAGACCTGTGTTCTAAGAGGTAAAATGACCAACTTTTTCCATGGAGTCTGGTTTGTTTGGACAGAGTGATATCTGGCTTGTATTAAGGCATGTTCCCATCAGAAAAAGCTATCTGAAAGCAAGGTTAAGTGGTGAAAATAATATATTTTTTAGGTCGAACTCTTTAAGAGGCTTTTTACTGCTGACCATGTCCATAGCAGTGCATTGGTTAGCTTCTTAAATCAGCACTCGCTGCTTCTCCAAACTGTGGGCGTGTCGACCGCCATCTACTGGGGGTAATACACTGACTATGGATAAGTACATCACACCCACTTAAAAAAAAATAAAAGAAATATCCCTTTAAAGCGTTCCTTTAAAACGCAGTGTGAATAGCACAACAGTAAGTTTTCTCTGAGTGAGCTATCAGCTGTCTGAAGTCCGGTTTTCTTTTTTTTTTTGCCTAAAGCTCTGTTCCAGTGTGACGTCCGTTCTGCCCACCAGCTGACTGACTCAGACAAGGAGATGTGCTAATCTACACACACATGTGATTTTAAATGGACTGTAACTATGTGTGTGTGTGTGTATGTGTGTGTGTGTGTGTGTGTGTGTGTGTGTGTGTGTGTGTGTGTGTGTGTGTGTGTGTGTGTGTGTGTGTGTGTGTCCAGAGGGTCTTATCAGGTTGAACAGCTGTTTCCTGTTCAGACCCGGTGGGCAGCAGCAGCGGACCACTGACTGGCCACTGGGCAGATACAACATGCATGTGAGACAACAAGTAAAAAAGACATCATGTTTCAGTTTGTGTGTGTGGGAAATGTGAGGGTTTGTCGCTCTGAGTGCAAGTGAGTGTATTTGTAGGTGCGTGTGGGTACAGCGTGTGAGTGTGTGCACTTGTGTGTCCAAAATGATGGATTAGTGGCTGAGGTTTGGAGGATTGGTGGAAATGTAGCATGAAAGCTCTGCCCTGGGGCAGAGACGCCACCGACAACTGGTGACCAGTGTGCCTCTGTGTGTGTGTGTGTGTGTGTGTGTTGTGATGTGTGTGTGGCTCATTGAGGCATCTGTGCATCCAGATGAACAGCTACTTTAGCCTACAAATGACCCTGAAAAACCTGGCGTACACTCACACTTAACGGATAAGGCTGCCGTTGTTTTATATGTTGGTTTTTGCCAAAAAATCCCATGAAAACACCCGAACCAGCAAAGTGTTTGTGTTTGTCTCTTGATGCTCCAAGCCCATTGGTTCCTGCTGAAGATATAGACCTTTAAAGGTATAACTTGCAGCACTTTTTTAAAACAATGCAAAGACTCATATAAACATAATCCCTTTCAATCATCACTTATGATCGCATTATTTTGCTGTGCTTGGGATGCTTTACCAACCCGGTATTTGGTATTTCCTGGTATCTTTCCGGTGCACTGACGAACAGCTTGGACAAATCTTATCAATTCTCACTTTAAAAACACTAATATATCATTTCATTTTTAAAAATTCTCGCAAATTTCTTTAAACAATTGCTCACTGTTGATTTTATCAAAAAGCAGGAGGAAATACTGCATTCGACTATTTTTAGCGGCAGAATCATCCATATTTGGGGTAGCAGGATGGTGTTTGTGCTTTAATATGTTTTTCATAGTTTTTGGATAAGAATAAAGCTCTATGGCACAGAGGAAGAAGATATATCAGGCCGTGATATGCATTCAGTACTTGTTAATGGACATATTCAGCTTTGGTTTGGGTCTGCATCAAGTGGCAACCTCTGGAGCTTAAAAATGAAGCCAACATGGAAGTTCCAAAAACCGCAGGTCCTCAAATGGCCACTTGAGTCTGTCTCTAAAAGCGAGTCAGTCCCCATAGAGCCCCATATTAAAATGTCTAACATTACAGCAGAAAAAAACATGTTTACAGGCTGCTATAAAAACAATTTTGGTCTCTATAGCTAATTTCCCCAATCATGACAACGGGGGACTGACTTTAACGCACCTGTTTAAATTATACAATTAACTGTTAAAGTTAAAAGTTTAAAGAAAAATTATACAGTAATTTGTGATAAAGGTTGAGGTATTTTGAATATGAGATATTAGTCAAGGTAGTGGGTCAACCCCTCTCCCCTGCAACATTTTCCAGCTCCGCCTGGGGGATCCCAAATGTGTTCCCAGGTCAGATGAGATATATAATCCAAAAAATGTGTCCTGGGTCTATCCCGAGGTCTCCTACCAGTTGGACGTGTCTGTAAAACCTCCAAAGGAAGGCGCCCGAACTTCCTAAACTGGCTTCTTTAGACATGAAGGACCAGTGGCTCTGGTCTGAGCTTCCTCTGGATGTCTGAGCTCCTCACCCTATCTCTGAGGCTGAATCCAGCCACCCTGCTGAGAAAAGTTATTTTTGCAACCTTATTCTTTCAGTCACTACCTCAAGCTCATGGCCGTAGGTGAGGGCTGGAACGCAGATCAACTGGAAAATCAAAAGCTTTGTCTTCCAGTTCAGCACCGCACCAGTCCACATGTCCATCCCACACTCCATTTTACTGTCAGTCATAAAAAAGGCCACAGGATACCACAGGGCATCAACTTACTCCCCACCCAGAAGTGGCAATCGACTGTTTTCCATCAGAGAACCATGACCTCAGATTTGGAGGTGCTGACTCACCATTGATCATCAAAGAAATTTCCTTTGTGACGAATAAAATTCTGTCTCATCTTGAACTAGATGGTATTTTGTGTGCATGAGCAGAGGAGTGTAGAGTCAGGATAGATCATTTATTATCATGTACATTTGGACCTTCGCATGTTAGACAAATGTTTTCCTGTGCTGCGCACATTTTGAACCAGAATCGCCAGAATATGCAATATGAACATGCACCTTCTCTTCAGCCACTGTAGACATGAGCCAAACACAGAGAAACATCACAGCACATTGACAGCACTGATCTCTGAAATGAATTGTCAACACACTAATCTGAAGAGCTGAGTCATGACAATGCTGCAACACACACACACACACACACCACACACACATAATATGACATTAAATTTCCCAGAAGTGTGGATGTGCTGCGTGTTCTCTCTCTCAGTTGTTTCTGTCCCGAAACGCATTTTTGTGCAAATCTTTCAACAACACAATCCAATCCCAAAGTGGTTACAAGAGGAAACAGAAGTTATTGCTGAACATTTCCACAAATCCCTGAAGCTTTAAAAATGTTTCATTTAGGTATTTTGTGGATTAGAAAACTGTAAAAGCTCACATGTTGATGGTCTGTCAAATTTTGAGTCCCAAACTGCAGTGTAAAGAAGTAGCATGGCAATTTTAATGTTTTGTAATAAAAATTAAGAATATTTTGGGTTCATGAATGCTTTATATGTTCTAACCAGTGTGGCAGGTCTCTTTAAGGCACATATCTGATCTTTTCATGGCTGTCTAAACTGGAAGAAACCCCACAGACTCAGATTTTTCCCCGTCCAGACAGCCGTGAAGAGATCAGACCAAAAAAAGTCAAACCTCGGTCTAATTAGATTAGAGCTAGAGAATGCAGAGTGCAGATGTTATACTACTTTCCCTCTCAAATGTTTCTTTGAAAAGTGAAAATGATCACGTGCAGTGGTTTACATTGTGAACTACTTTGATGAGTTTGGAATGACATTTTTCAACATTCACATATGGCTGAAAGGTTCGATATCCACATACTTCTGGCTGTTTATTGTACTCAAGTTCTGTCATTTTTTACTTAAGTCTACATGATGTCAAACACAAATAAAGTTTATTTTCATGTAAATGAACCTCTGAGTGGAACAGTGCTAATAGACACAATTCAAGCCTGAAATCAGTAAATGAATTACACTAGCTGTGTTTCCATCTAATTGTCAAGTGATTTCGTAGCAAACTTTCCGAAAGTTGAAGAAAGTAAAATGTAAGAAAGAAGAATATGTGAATTAGGTGCATTTTCATCAGCTGGTTTGAAGCAAATGAACTAAACGCAAAGCCTATTTTCCTCATAAGTTGTCTATGTGAATAAACGGAGTAAAAAAAATGGAGGCCACAAACTGGAAACAAAAACCAATCAATCAGCCTCAAAGAAGAAGAAACAGAACCAGTCGCCTTGGCTATATATGACAGAAAAATGGAGAGAGCTCTTCAGAATTTTTTTCTCAGTTGGGCAAGTTGTATTCTTTCATGGGACAGTCGACGCCAACAGCAGAAACAGCATCTTCTTCTTCTCTAGCAATGAAAACTGCCAGTCAGTCATGTGAATTACATCAGAACTTAAAATATTTGCATTTCCCATTAAGCAAAGTAACTCTTACCTGAAAAAAGGCAAATGAGACCTAAAGAGAGCATAAAAACCTTTAACTTGTGGAAGCCTTTTTCCTAATTTTGCCATTTTCATCAACCTTTACTAATGCAATACTTCAAAAAGCACATAAAATCTGCTCCAAACACTGCCTGAAATGATTATGTCCCTTAGTTTAACTACACATAATGAATAAACCACGTAATTTAAAATATACTCTTTAGTATGAGTGCATTAGTTTAGCAGCATACATCATCAGGATATGAAATGTTAATTGGCAGAAAACCAATCGACAGAATTTATCTGCAGTGTACTTAATCATTAATTCATTTTGTTAGGCAAAGATGCCAAAAAAACTAGGGGTCTCAGGTTCTCACATATGTATGTGGTTGGTTTTCAATGTGGTTTAATGAGTTTATTGAGTATCTTTCAGTCTTGGACAGAGCTAGAAATTAAAAAAGTAGTCATTACTTGATAATTATCATTAGTTGCAGAGCGAGACTCTACGCTCCATTAAAACTGGGAGTATACTTTATGCATGCACGTAAAATTTGCCATCAAGGCAGACATCTGCATACCTCCAATTTGTTGTGGCCACAACCCTGATTCTGTAGACGGTGATCTACTGTGTGTGTGTGTGGAAAGAAAGTGGAGCAAACAGAACTCCTTCCTCTGTGGTGTCCGCAGCGTCCATTTGGGAGTATGATCCAGCCTTAATTCTTCCGTCTGTATGATACAATGCTGAGGTCGTCAACTCCCCAAATTTAGCCAGAACTGCTTGTGGCTCAACTAAATTTAAAAAATTCATTATTTGAAGAAAAGTAGCTTTATTTTTAGGCAAGTGTGAACCACACTGCCAGTGCCTTTTAGTTAATTTTAAGCTCACTTTTTTGTGGTCTGGTTCAAACTTAGTGAAGTTGAAAAAAATGGCTGTTTGAGTCAAAAATTAGTCCATGTGATGCAACCATAAACTTTAGGTTAAATTCACCCATTCTTCTATCAATATACATGTCTATCTGTTTGGATTTATGTACGTGTGTGTGTGTGTGTGTGTGTGTGTGTGTGCTCTCTGTCAGTTGGTCTCTCTGTCAGCCTGTCACAAGCTTCACTGTGGGAACATCAGCCCAACATTAATGACAATGACGTGCTGGTGACATCTCTCACACTGACACTGGCCAGATGCACAAACGCCTGCAACATCAATGAATGACAACCGTATGTGTGTGTGTGAGAGTGTGTGTGTGTGTCTCAGCTCCCCTACTGTGCCCTAGCTGGAGAAAAAGAAGGATGACAGAGAGGAAGCAGAGTCGTCAGAGAGAGACGGACAGATAGAGAGGCACGGAAACAGGAGAGATACTGACAGGAAGAAGAAGAGGAGGAGGAGGAGAAGGAGGAGGAGGGAGGTTAACAAAAAGAAAATGATGATATGGAGATTTTTCCATTGAGAAGAGAGAAAAAAGGGGAAAGAAAAAGGGAGCGGCATCTGCTCCGTCTCCCTTCAAACCAATGTGACACATGAGGGAGGACGTCTGCCCGGCTGCCTGAATTTATTACACTAATAAGATTCTCCTCAGTGCCGTCCCAGCGCTCGATGTATGTTAAACAAACAGTGTCAAAGCTGCTCAACAAAAAAAACCCCATTCTGCTCTCCCAAACTCTCCGCTCTTTATCTAACATTATTTTAATGACTGTTTGCCTTATATAGTTCTGAAATGGGGGACGACACACTGTTCTTAAAGTTTATTCACCCACATTTATCATTTGAAAGTTTTCTTTTAATTATATCTACAACATTACTTAAGAATTTTAATTATTTCAAAATCATGTCTCTTATGTTCTTAAATTAACTGGAAAAAAACAAATCCTTTTTAAAATTTTAGGCAGCTAAAACTACACAATCAATGAGAAGTGGGTTAATGGTTCAGTATGGATGAAGTGAAGTTGGTATGATGTGCCGTCCAACAGCATGAACAGGCAAAAGCAGAGGCGGGAAGTAACTAAGTACAAGTATTTTGTATTTGTACATTGCATATCATGGACAAGAGACACAACAAGACAAAAAAACAACATAAAAGAACCTCGGTCTCAATGGGTTTCTCTGGATCAATAAAGGTTATTAAATAAATAAATAATAACAAAAAGGCGCAACATAACTAATAATTATTAATAATAATTATTGGGAGCTTTAGGGACAACAAACACCTGCTTATGATTAGGGAAAGACAATTCCAACAGATCTTCAAGAAACTCAGATCAAACTATAAAACTAGGCGGTGCTGATCAAATATTTTTGTTACATTGCCTAATGCTCACTTAAAATGTTTCAGAAACATACTTAAGTGTATTGCTCAGTGGTAATAGAAGAAAAATCGTGACAAGGCAGTTGCACAATGAGGACAGACGGACCAAAACCAAGTACCACCTAAGTTGCACTACATCACCCACCGGCTCCACACTCTTGTTGGTACTGTGCATGCTCTGGTTACAAACGCCAAGATGGCGACCCTGTAAGGCCAAACTCAAGGGTCAAAATTAACCACATACCAACAGGTGACGTCACCGTGGCTCCGTCCACTTATTCTACTGTCCGTGGACGAAGCCCATGCCTGTCCAGCTGGCTCCTCCCCCTCATAGTGTATCCTGTGACGGCCTTTCCTTCCTTTCCTCGAGTCTGATTTTATCATCAGAGGCTAATTGATTGTCAACAGCATTAAAAGCAACATGCAAATGAAGCTAAACAGCCCATTGTGGCAGTGTGGGGATAATTAATGATGCGGATGGAAAAAAGAAAAAGAAGGGATATTAGAGAACAATAGGACTCAGAGAACGTACACAACGCCAGGCAAAAGAAGAGAGAACAAAAGCAATAATGTAGAGGACGAGGTGAGGCGTCAGTTGGGTGGGAAAGGGGGAGGCCGGAGGGTGAGAGTGTGTCTTTGGGAGATGAACGAGGAAAAATGGTGAGGGCTCGGGTATTAATAATTAAGAGTGTGACACACACACACACACACAGGATGGGTAAGCCATGACACAGATAAAGGACAATGCCCCCCCCCTTTCCCTTCACCCCTCCCATATTGCTATAACTATATTGGGCTTATCGCCTGGACACAGGGCACCATTCACCGCAACAATATCATCATTATTTACACCCAGATGGAGAGGGCCTATTGTTAGCTGGACCTGTGTGTGTGTGAGTGTGTGTTGTAGATAGGGTGGAGGGGGGCGAGCGGATGGTCGGGGAGTCGGGGGATGGATGGCGAGGCCACAGATTTATGTCCGCTCCTGTCTTGACCCCGTGCCCTCGTTGTCCATGGGAAGCCTCCTCAGGTCTCTGTGAGGGGGGCGAGGAGGGGGTGTCTGGGGGCGAACGCCACGGCTAACAATGGGCCGGACAGTGAGAGAGAGGGGTCTGGAGATCACATATGGGGGTTTGAGGTGGTGGTAGGGGGGTTAAGGTTGGGGTGCAGGGCAGACAGACAGAGTCCATGTTCAAAGTAATTGAAGGATCAGCATTTGGCGTTTTCAATTAGTGTTCTGACCTCAGAGTTCCAGTCTGCTCGTGTTCTTAGACATAAGAACCCTCTGACAGTAAAGCCTGGTCACAATTAAGGTCAGTGTGAGGCAGGTGTGAGGCAGTCAGTCAGAAAGTCTAATAAATGTGACTTCTGTTGCAGAACTCAACATTTATGGTGGATGAAATTGATCAGTTTTTGTTTATCGCAGTTATATTAGGATCAGGATATATCAAAAAGAGTATGGAAAACTTTCAAGTACCTAAAGCTGGTATTGAATGCTTCTTCTGACTGGTTCTTGATACTAAAAACTTAATTTTGATCAGAATTTTGGTGATTTTATGCAGTTATACTGGAACACTGAGTGGAACTCTCACATGCTGTCTTTCCAATTGGGGCCCATGTGCACATAGTGTTTTTTTTTTGTCAGTTGTTCCCAAAGAAAAGAGACCGTCTGTGGCCACATGTGGCTGCCTGAAGAAAAGGCGCCCCGTCCGGCGTCTTTTTTCAAAGTGCTTCGCCACTTTTGTGCAGCTGCTTCACGTGTTTCGAGTTGAAAATCTCTTGTAAGCTTGTGAGTGAATCGCTGTGGTTGGAAGTTTTGTTTCTCCCTTTCTCTATCATGTCTAACACAGGCTAACTTCAACCAATCAGATCAAACTCTTGCCAAAGCTGGCTGGGAGAAGATTGAAAACATCTTTTCCACAAACAAAAGCCTTCACTGCTGTTCTTTGCTCTTCTTTCAATGAAGAAATACTCTCCAGTTCTGATATAACTGATGTTATCTCGGTATCTACGCTAACCGCTTCAGAAGCTGCCGCTGTTTGTTCAAGATGAGATGCTTCTTTGGACGTTTCTCGCTGTCGTCACACCGAAAACCACACCTACAGCTGCCAGTAGTCTCTCATTGGACACTGAATCGATATCTTGTAACCTGACAGGATTCTCGTGTGATCTCATGAATCCAGCTGCTTTTCAAGGTAAGCTCACGGGGCCAATACTTGAAAATATTAGCATCTATCTCTAGTTTTTCCATTACATCATGCTGTTGCAATTATTTTTTCTAATGAGTGCACTGACAGTTTTATTTTTCATGTGTAAAATCTCCTTCTCTGTGCTTCATTATTTAAAGGATGCTTATAAAAAAGAGTAGAAAAAGTATGGTTTAAGACTAAAAAAATGCTCTGTGATACCTTATTTTATGATTTGGTGATACATAAATAAATTTTACTTGACTTTACTTATGTGTTTGTGTCAAAAATGATGATCAGCTGCTGCATCATTCCCACATATTTTCAGAGTGGTCTAGAAATGTCAGTATCGTTCGGGCTCTAATCTGTAGTTGGAAAGCGAAGTGAATCACATGACCGGTTTATACGTAGGGCTAATTGTTTGGGGGTTTTAAACCTTATCGCTGAAAAAATTTGGATGTTTTGAAACTTATATGAGCTCAAATGAGTTTAAACAGCTTCCCACCTGCATTTGACAGCATGTTGACAGGTTCAGTACAGTTTAATTGGGGTCCTCTAGTGACGAGGTCAACTCAGAATATGATCCTACTAATTGAAAGTGAAGGCAGGAGGGATACTAATGTCTGGGCTGCTGCACCGAGGCTCTCGATAAAATCACTATTTTATAGTCATGTATTAATCTGAAACACATGTTAGCTGGATAAAGAGAGAGAGAGACACAGGTGCTCAGAGAGCCAAGGCTGCATCATCATTTCAATTTGTCATTTTAATAAAAAACGTTTTGTCTGCATCTGGATCTTTCAACCAAATTCATTGAAGTCTGTCACCAAGGTTTTGAGATTCCCAGATAATTAACCAACAAACAAACAGGATGGAAAGCATCCCTGAAAGCAGTAATAACATCTGTGTTTCATGAATGGCTGTCTTGGAACACAAATTGAGAAATCAGAGAAAGAATCAGAGTTTTGCAAAAGGTTGACAACCACAAATGAGTGTTTTGGAAAAGTCTCATCAGCACTACAAAAGGTACTTTTGATTCTTTAATTCACCTACTTTAAAGGGACAATTCAGATTATTTGAAGTGTGGTTGTCTGAGGTCCTTATTGGTAGTCACTGTATCACCTACCAGGATAGGAAGCTAAGCAATGAACTTCTGTGGACAGGGTCAGCAACAAAATGTATGCATGCTATGTTTAGAACACCTTCACTGCATTTGCCTCTCCATTAGACTGCCCTTTCTGACAGGAAACTGCTGTTGTTTATCACTTTCTCCGACGCAACCAGACTCCTTTATCAAAATCAGCCATTTTACCTCACAAAACATTGGAGTTTCTGGGCTACCACTGCCTTGGTCTGTTAGTTTGTTGTGTTATTTTGTGGCTCCAGTTGCTGCAAAGAGTCTGGATTCACCAAGTCTGAGGAGTCTGGTGTGTGCAGTATGTCCATGAGCTGTGAACACTTCAACCCAAAGACCATATAGTAAAATAACAGACAGGGCACTAGGTCTGAAAAATGGCAAAGTGCGTCAAACCTGCATTCTGTCTATAATCACCCACTGGCTCCACACTCTTGTCGGTGCTGCACGTCTTCTAATTGCAAAAAAAAAAAAGATGAGTGACGTTTTATAAGTGAGTAAAACTCTCCAGTATTTCATGGGGAAAAGTATGAAACAATAATCTCTAACACCGAAATATGTTTTGATAATGTTGTTGTTGTTGATAATTTCCTGACACCTTTAATGTATCTTTCCCGACAACCCAGACTGGGAACCGCTGGTCCACACAGAATACAAAAACAGGGACATGTGCTCGTACTCTCACTCTGTCTCTATTAGTTCCCACATTAGCGAATTTTGGCAAACGAGAACAAATTTGCACTAGACATTTCTGACAAGTAGGCACAAGCCGGCAGAGTTGTAAAGATTTCCAGGCCTTGGGGGGTCTGCGGGGAGATTAGAGGAGTGGTGTGGAATATTCATCAGCTGGATGGAGAGGGAAGAGATATCAGCCCACATCTGTTGAGAAAAATTACTCAGAAAGAATTTTTAACTTCTACATCAAGTGGACTTTTTTATAAAGCTTTCGTCAGGGAGTCTGCGTCAACATGCTGTATTATATTTCTTCATCATATATATGATTTTCCACAAAGGGAATATTGAAAATGTCCCATAGAATCAAGTGCTTAAGGCTCACGGATCAAATCAAATGAAAATGTCGTGTGTGACTGAAGAGGCAGAAGAGACACTGCATTCAAATCTCACCCTAAAGCTATGTTCTCATGCTTCGAGTGGCTGAATACTTTGGGGAGGTGATTTATGGATAAAAAGGCCCCCAGGGGCCCCTGGCAATCAAATGTGGGAGCGCTTTATCTGCCCGAGCACAAATCAAGTCCATATGTGCAAAATAAATGTTGGAAAGAGAGCGAAGGGTTATCAGGCAAATCTGAGACGAGCTGAGGACTCTGGGAAAAATCCACAACTCTCTGCTGACAGTGACTTGCTTCATCGCATCCTCTCATATGATACACACACGGCAAAACAAACATAAATTATGGAACCCCTTCTGTCTGACTACCTTCTGTTTGCAGGAAGTGCACTCGAGAGTTTCTGCACCTCTGTGGCATCAGTTCGTCTTTGCTTTAGCTTAAGCCTCGCTAAGCAGCTAATATGTTCACACAGATGTTTTTTGGATTTTCATGAGGATTTCTGTACACTGTGAAACACCAAAATCATCACTGTTCAATCCATATGAAATTATTATTTGATCGCATTTGAAAAGCTTCATTTCCCATCCTAGATGGATATATTCCTGCTTTAATTTCCTAGAGAGACTGAGTTTAGAGTCTTTCATTCACTTTGTAATATAAAAAAACAGGAACTTTTACGACTTTGATAAGATGCATATGCGTTTTATTGTGAAGCCAAAAGTCAACATTGACCTTTTAAGTCACGTACATTAAATAAGTTAAGTAAATTTACTTTACATGATGTAAGTACCTAGCATAAGTTAGCATGCAGAAAAAAAAAAAATTTGAGCCTAAACAATGCTCTTTCCATAAACCAAACCAAACTGTGACAGTTCCGCAATGTTAACCACATGCATTTTAATTGCTTCCACGACAAGAAAGGTCACATGATGAAGGACACCTGACTCCATCCTTTCTGCACGTCCAAAACTCAGAAAATGACCCAGGGTATACAACGTTAAATGATATGCGAAAAGCTTAAAATGCGTAAACATAACAGGCCTTATGTGATGTGCTATATGCCATCACCATCAAGTATACTATCCTGTCTATCTTTAACTTTCTTAATGTTAACGTTAAGCTCAGGGGGCAACTTTGCATGTAAGCTCTGTGCCTTTAGTGCTCATACAGAGGGCCAAATATGAGAGAGAAAAGAAATCTATTTTTTAAAGTAGCGGCCTTAGTGTGGACATAGTCTGAAAACAATTGATAGTCTCATCAAATTAGTATTACGTTACTTTAAACCAGAAATAAAAAAAAATAACGAGTCAAACTGTTTCAACTTAAGCCTACTGTCCTTACTGTGGTTATTTGGGGGATTGTTACTGACACATTTCAGCTGTGCTCACTTTCAGTTTCATATCCAAAGAAAGTGGTTTAGATCATGTGGATAAACTTTTGGTTTGAGGTCAACCATATCTCAGTAAAGTCAGAGTTTTTGAGCATCAAATAACTAAGTGATGAAAATAAAAGATTATGATGTGTGCAAATTCCTTTTAATTTTCTAGTTCACTTAAAGTAATCAGTGTGAGTCTATAGGAGCCTTTCTTTGATCGTCTGTAAAGTCCTCTTGTCTGTGTGTCTGTTTGTCTGTCTGACCAGCTGAATGTTGCTGAGTGTGTTTGTGTCTGTCTATGTACCTGTAAGCAGTGATTTGCACACTTGGCTGCCCTGATAGACAACCCCATTCTGACTGTAACAGCCTCTATAATTCCCCACGTCTGTCTCTCTGTGTCTGTCTCTCTCTCTCGCCAGGTCAATAATGTAAATCTGAAAAACTTGACTCTGCACGCGAGCGAACACATCCAGAGCGCTCTGTGGGCTGCAGATGCCTGTGCTGAGCGTTGCAATTCGATTACACAGATTAGAGTTACACAATCCTGCCCTCAATAACAAAAGCAATTTTGATTTTCGGAGCAGGGAGGGGAAATGGAAAGAAAAGGAGGAATGTGAAGGAAAATGCTCTGCGGAGGAGAGGGGAGCCTGCAGAAAATCAGGAGCAGAGGGGTTCGTCCAGAAAATATTTATCATTTATTTTTATCCATGAATGAGATGATGAAGGGACAGAGGCAGAAAAGTGGAATGAAGAGTGGACAAGGTAGAAGAAAAAATTTAAACACCAAAACAGTCCTGATGTATGAGGTTCAAAAATGTGTTCATAGTGTTGACCGTTTGGCTTTTAGAGCCAGTTTTTTTTCCAGCCTCTTTGGCTTGTGGTGCCCCACATGCGTTGAGTGTAGACATGACTTTTGATTAGTAGAACCAAAAAAGGAACTTTTCCTCCCAGATTGTTTGATTTGGATGATTTTCAGGGTACCAAAGGAGTATAAGTAAAAAAGAAATTCACAAGAAAAAGAAACAGATTCCATATAAAACATGGTGAAATGTCAAAATTGCAGCTCGGTGTGGTCTCATTTGTGCGTTTCAGTGTGTGTGTTTCTCTTGCACAAGTGTGTAAAGAAAGAGAAAAAGAGCTGCAGACAGCGATTATTCATAGTTTCTGCATGTGTAGGCGAACGTGTTTGTCACAAACAGCTATAGTCTATACGTGTGTGTGTATGTGTGTGTATGTGACTGTCCAGATGGGATGAGTAAGTGCGACGGTGCAGGAGGTGGAGTTTTTTTTTTTTTTTTTTTTTTTATCAGAGGAGACGCCAGAATGAGCGGACCATTGTCTGAGAGGTCAGAGGTCATGTCAGAGCTGAGACTGTATCAGTGTCTCTGTATCTGTCCGTGCGTGTCCATTTCAGTGGAAAAATGTTTTGTCTAATTTTAAAATACGGTCCAGGATTGGGTTGCACTAAATATTCATAAATCAATTACTTAGTTTGTGTGTAATCTTCTTCCAAAGTACATAACCCTCTAGACCACATAGCACATGTTTTATATTTTACTGAAGCACCCAGGAGCGCCCATGACTGTAAAAATCACTCCCAGTGTAGTAAAACAGCCCCCCCACACAAATATTTAAAAATAAAACTTAAAGAACCAGTGTGCAAGATTTAGTGACATCCAGCAGTGAGCTTGCAGACATCTCACCTTACCCTCCCCTTCCAAGTATGTAGAATGTACAGTGGCCACGAAACACACAGAACACTAAGGCCAAGTCCAGAGTCGGTGTTTGGTTTGTGACAATATTAACGAAATCTGAAATCTTTTCTGTTGCGCTGATACCTGGTCAGATGTTTCTGTCAATCAGAAGTTGTCTTTTGCTCTTACATCACATGTGAAATAATATTCCTTAAGATTATATAATCCTCGCCTTTGGGCTTCATGTGTATTTATGTCTGACGGTTAATATTTTAAGCACAGGTTTTAGTGTTATGCAATTTTAATTCACCTCAATACCTGCCGTTGTCTGTACTCAGATCCACAGTAGAGCATCATTATGTGGGATTAAATTTTAAATAATTCAGAGCAGAAAAAATATAGAAATTGTAAGATGATAAGTTATAGTGTCCGCTTTTTGTCTTTTTCTGTTACACTTATCATTTCTGAATTGATTTTACATTATTATTATTATTTTACCAATGTAAAACTCCATTTATATTAATTTCCTTTTTCTTTCTTTCTTTCATTATGATCTGATCAAGTGAAAGGTTAAAAAAATAATGTATTAAACAAAATAATTTATTGAACAAGCCTCATTATTACACATTTTCTCTTTTGATTTTTAATTGGATGGAGCTGTCTTGCTCTCCCTGGTCTGACTGATCCGCTGCTCAGTGTGAAATGATCTCAGCTCATATCCACACTCTCACAGACAGGTTCACATTTTAATCAAAGGACAGACATAACTAGAAGGAGACACGCTGTACATTTTAATTAGGAGCTCTTCATTGAGACAGACAGACGAACAGAGATGCAGACAGACCTAATATCCCCCCTCAGGACCCCCAGCAGGCAGTCAGGGCTCATAGTCGGCCGCCTCGCTGCCTGATTGTCCATTTTATAGGCCTATTGATTCCCTATCACCTCCCTGCATCAATACACCTCAGCTCATCTCTCCCTCTTTAACATGCATGGAGGTCATGATAAAAGATCTAATGGGTGGAAATCCTATTAGAGGAAGAAAAGGATGGAGGGAGGGACACACCGGGACTGAGGTGGAGGAGGTTCTGGATTCTTCCATTGTCTGCAGTCAAGCTGCTCAATACAAACTGAAAGGGTCAAAAGCACCATTTTCGTGTAAATAATGCCTAGTTTAGAGGGATGTTAGCCTGATCCAAAAGATCACAGGTCTTTACATAATGAACTGTGGAAACGAGGTAAGTGAGGGAAATCAATGTACAGGAGCAGTAGGGTAAAATCCATTATATTTGACAACAATTATCTACCAAAAATGTTCTGCATTTGCTGATTTTTCACAAAGTTAAAGCTGAAAATTCCAGATAAATAAGTGAGGGAGTTACTTCATAAATCCAGGGATGTGAAAGATCATTTTCTCAAGGACAGTGACCACATTTACACTCACAAAACATTAATTTTTTTCACCCTTATACAAAAAAAGACAGGATTCCTACTAAGCCGTTTACATGTTTAATAAAGGATTATTGCCCTAATATTCTGGTTTACATACAGCCTCCAATTATAGAGCCATTTTGCTTATTTGTGAGTAGATATAACATAATATATTTTTTTTTAAAAATCACTGTTGGTGGGCTTGTTCAACTGTCAGCGTTGCAATATTTGCGCATATCTAAAAACCCACCAAAATCTTTTATATCTTTCTAATATATTTTCATAATGTCTGAAAGTACGTGCATTTCTCATAAATGTGGGATTTTCTTTTGTGAATACATCTCTACTCCAGCCTTGCAAACTGCAGCTGAGGTGCATATTCTGGCTGTCCAAAGAATAATTTGGAAATTCAAACAGAATATGTTCAATTAACAGAATTCTGTTCAATTATTTCCTGCTTTATTTTGTAAGAATCTTCCCTTATGTCTTTGTTCATTTTACTTCCTATCTTTTTCTTGCCGTTTTTGATTTGTCTCACCTGTCCACGATTAGCATCTCTGTGTATTTAGTCTCTGTGTTTCCCTCCTTTGTTGCTAGTTCGTCTTTGGCAAGTGCTACAGCCCTTGCCCCAGTGTTTGCCTGTACTTTCTGAACTTACTGTCTTTACCACCTTTTGTGGCAATGCATCTAATGGTCGTTGAGATATTTCAGTCTGGACTAAAGTGGTTGAGCAACCATCCACACAGCAACACTGTGACATCACAGCCTGCTCCACATGTTGTGTTTTTCATTGCTTCATTCATTCATTAATCCATCGTTCCCTGTTTTATTTATATACTCAGCTTTCAGATAATTTACTCCCTGGCCTTGTGTGTTTCCTGCTTGTTTGTTTGTCTGTCCCACCCTGATTAGTTACCCCTGTCCCTCATTATCCTTCTCTCTCCCTGGTGTATTTAGTCTGTGTGTTCCCCTCCCTCAGTGCCGGTCTGTCTTTGTACCCTGTGTCAAGCTTTCCAGACTTTTTCCATGATGTTTAGTGTTCGTGGTATTTTTGATTGTTTGAATCTTGACCTCGCCTTTCTTTTCTCTTGGCTAGATTTGTCTGCTTTATTTTCTGACTGACTACCCTTATTGGCGAATAAAGATCCTCTCTCTGAGTCGTGCTATTGACACCTTTTGCCCGTGGTTCCTCCTGTTGTTACACATGCTGCTAGAACGGATAAGATTCAAAGAACAAGCTAGTGGACATCCAAAGAAACATCCCATCACTAAGCTTTGAAATATGTCATGTGCACTGTACGCAGGAAACTAAAACTAAAGATTATCCCAAAGATCTGCCACTCTGACTGGCATCTTCTCCATAGAAATGGCTGCTGAGGTGCCGTGCTGTAGGATTTACAGCCATGAACCAAACCAACCTGACAGAAACAACATGTTTTCTCAGAAACAAACATGAGATAAATTACCTTCAAAAAGTGAAATTACTGCGGCAACAATTACTTCACTGTTGATATTGTGAAACTAAGCTGTTAACTGTGAGCGGCCACTAAAACAGAAACAGATTCTTTTCTCTAAATATGTGCAGGTGCACTCACATAAACAGCAGCAGAGATTCTTCGGAGGATGACGGCGCAGAATACTTTGTAATCGGAGACATCTGAATGACTGTAAGTGACAGAATGACTTCATCATTTCCGACAAATACACACACACACACACACGCACACACACACACACACACACACACACACACACACACACACACACACACACACACAGACACGAGTTCGCCCTTGAAAGGTTTTAGGCAACAAGGCACGCAACAACATCAGAGCCCAGCATGAGGTTTTTAATGGAGAGAAAGAAAAGGAAAAGAAACAAGACACACTGGAGTTTTTTGAAACATTGGTGACAGCCAAAAGAACCAACATCCTCCTGATGGCATCAAACTTTTTGCCCTCTTTAGAAAGTATCTGTGTATATGTACATGTGCACACATGCAGACACATTAGAGTTGAATAACTGGAAATGGGATCTGAGCACTTTTTGGGAATTCTTTTCTCAAAATTGAGAAATTTCCAAACTGTGGGAACCCGAGATATTTAGTATGTGTTTGTGTGTTTATATATTCAAATGAAACAAAAGAACTTTCTCAAAGCCTTGTTACAGCTATTACACAACTGTCTGATGTTGAAATGCCTTTATTTTGGCTGTATAACTGCACTGACTTTCAGCTGTGGCAATTTCTGTGCAAACTGCAAACAAAAGATTGTGCAGGAAGATCAGTATTGGTTTAGTTTAAAAGGTGGAGCACTGAGCGCAGAGAAGATTGCTCTTCCGTGACAACTAAGTGTCCAAGAGTGGAGGTTTTCAAACTGTGAACAGCGCCTCCCAAGGGGAGATTTGAAGGTGGGGCACGCAGGGACAAGACGTCAGGAAAAGTGCATGCTAGTGCTTAAAAACAATGGGAAGATCATTCAGTCTGTTCACAGTCAACAGTAACAGCAGCAGTGGATGTGGCACACAGCTCGTGATGCAAGTCCACCAGAGGTGTGGACTCACGACACATAACTTGGACTAGAGTCAGACTTGAGCCACACATTTGATGACTCAACTTGACAAAATGAAAAGACATGCAATTCTACTTGGACTGTACTACTTGTGACGTCACTTGGACTTGAGACTTTTGGCTTTAAAATACTTCAAACCTTCCCCATACCTGAAAGATGAAAAAAAGGGATGCACTGATCGACCAGCCAGAGACCAGAACCGGACGGTTTTCTGCGTGACCGGCCCATGGCTGGTCAGCGTCACATACCTGATTCTGCGCTGGTCATATTTGCACACATGCTCTGCACAATGGTCAAGTCGTGTGCACGGCAGACACTGACCATAATGTCACACCCACCACAGCGCTGATCACAGCAGCACACACTCAACACACACCCAGACGCATGCTCGCATGAAGACAGACTCCAGGAACAGGATAAAGAGAGGCCAGACAGTCTACAACGAGACAGAGCAGCTGACGGTGTCGCCAAACTTTCTAGCTCTAGCATTTGGTCAGGTATGCATTATGACTTGTTTATGACTTGAAACTCAAAGTCTAGGACTTTGGACTTGACCTGGGGCCTGAGTCCAAAGACTTGAAACTTATCTGTGATTTGAAAAACTACTGAGTTGTTTCCACCTCTGCTATGAACACTATGCGTAGGCATTGCTGCACTTTGTGTCTAAAGCAGTCCTTGACTCTGAGGATGTCATTATCTCCAGTGTCCATCCCAAATAAATGCCCATGAATCTGAAATCCTTGTAAATCCAGAACTTTCATGGGAATCATTTCAATTTAAAGTTTTTCTTCAGTATCAAAGTAATCCAGTGATAACTGTCACGGTTTGTTGTGTTCTTTATCAGTTTATAAATGTATATGTTAAGGAAATTCACTATATATTTTTTGAAGTTTGAGTCCTGGAGAGACAGCAAATTTCTCTTTTGGGTCTCAGGCTGAAAAAGAACTCCTGCTTCAGAAAAAAAAGATTAAAGACCTTTTAATTACCTTCAGTTTTGAGCTTAAAATTAATAATTTTCAGAAATCATTTTAAAACCTCCAGAAATCATTAAAGTCTGCACACAGAGTTGTTGGTGACTCACCAAGACAACATGAAAACAGCTCTGATGTAGATGAGGCATTGATTCTTGGCTGGATGATAACTCTCCTGTGCTCTTTATAATTTTTCATGAAACACGATGTACACCTCATCTGCCAAATACACACACACACACATACACACACTCTGACATGAGCATTATCATTAGGGTGAGGCCTTGACCGTCCAGTTGGGGACTGTGGACCAGTATGACTGAGATAAGGGTCCATCAATCTACCCACCCCCAGCTCCGGTTCACCTCCACCTCCCTCCACATACATAAGATTCATGTGTTCCAGAGCAGATGGCTCCCCTGTGGCTCACACTCCACTAGTTAGCACCGTGGCTAATCCGTTAGCCGAGGCCTCATGGTGTCGTTACCTTCGCAGAGGTTACAGTTCAACCTCATCATCACAGCCAACACACTCACTCATTTCTGCATCCTCTTTTTTTTTAATTCTTTCTTTCGTCTTTCTTTTTTGGCTTCTCATCTATCTCTACTGTTTCCTGACATTTGCACTCTTTTCCTTTTTCCTATCTCTTCTTCTCTGTCCTTCTCCTTTCCTTTCCTTTTTTATTTCATCTTACCTTTTTCCCATGTCCTCTCCTTACTTTCTTTCTTCTACTTGCCTCATATTTTCCATTCCTTTATTTCCGTTCCTTCCCTTCTCTTCTCTTTCATTTTTCTTTCTTTTCATATATTTGATCCCTATTTCTTTCCCTATCATTTTATTTCTTCACTTACTCTTTTCTTTACTTTACCATCTTCATAGGCCCTTTCCTCTGTTTTTGTTTCCTCTCCACTCCTTTTCTTTACGTTGTTTTCATTTCCTTTCTTCTTGTCTCCTACACTACTCTTTTCATTTCTTTCCTTCAATTTCCTCCAATTTCTTTCCTTATTTTTCCTTTCATTTTTCCTATTTCTCTCCTTTTAATTTCTGCCTCCTATTCTTTTGTTTCCTTTCCTCTGCTGTCCTTTCGTTTTCATCTCTTTTTCCCCTCTCCCCTTCTCTCTTCCTCCTCCTCCTTCCTGTTATACTTCAGTCTTTTCCTACCATTTTCCTTCCTTCTTTCCATTTATTTCCTTTTGTTTACTTTCCTTTCCTCTCCTTCCTTCATCTCTTCTTATCCTTTGGTCTATATTCTTTCCTTTTGTACTCCTGTCCTTTCCTTTACTTCTCATCTTTTTTTCTTATGCTTTGACTCATTTCCTTCCTCCTTTTCTTTCTCTTCTTTTCTTTCTCATCTCTTTTCTTGTCATCTTGTTTTCTTTCCTTGCCATTCCTTTCCTTATATTATTCTCATCCTTGTTTCCTTTCCTTGTCTCCTTCCTCCTCTTCTTTCTGTCCTTTCCTGTCCTTTAACTTCCTTCCTAATTTGTAGCTGAGGTCCAACTAGCAGCATCATTACCTCTGCAAGGTTAAAGATCAACATCATTGTCACTCTTCTCTGTACGCTGTATGTTTGTCTTGACCCTGCTATTAGTTTCCCCCTCTCTCCTCTCTCCTGTTATACCTCCTCCTCTCCTCTTCTGTCCTTTTCTCCTCTTTCCTTCCTTCCTTGCACAGCTAATTTGCTCTCGGCCTGTATCAGAGCATCATTACCTCTGCTCAGGGTCAGTGCTGAATGGTCATTAACTGCAGCCTCTTCATTCAGATCACTCATCTCCACCATGATGCTATCTGTCTGTCTGGATGACGGCCGCGACCCTTTACTTGTCTCTCTATTTTCATGACAGCTCCCTTCCTTCTCTCCTTCCCCCGCTCTCCTGTTTCCTCCCTCTTTCTCTTTATAGGTTAACCCCTTGTTAACCGTGGGCCGAGTGTGTTGAGTCAGACAGCGGAGCTCAGATTAGACAAAGGCCAGACGGCATTATGCGGACAGCTGAACTAAGCCCTATTAGAGAGAGTCATTACCCCGTCTGTCTCGTCCTGCACGCACACGTACAGAGCAAATTATCTGTAAAAAGAAAAAAAAACTAAGTGAGTGCGGACTAAACTGTCTGAGATCGTGATCTGCACCCTGATCAGAAAGACTTCAGCTGTCGGTTCGTGTGGATACAAAGAAATGTTCTACAAGTAAACTTGAAGGAGAGAAGAAAAGCAACAACAGAGAGGAAGGAAGCAAGGCCAAAAGGAAAGTTTGAAGGAAGGAAAAGTGGAGGGATGAAGGAAAGGACAGCCTGACTGAAGTGTCATTTTATTCTCACTTCAATATGACTGGCATTAGTCCCAGTTTAAAGCTAAATCTTAAGTGTCCAGGCTGCCTTAAAAATTTTAAGTTTAATTTCTTATCTCAGGTGCTGTTCACGTGACAACATTTCTAACATAAGATGGTAAACTTTTGTTGCATTTTGGCCATTCGTTCACATGACAACAGCGTTTTGGGGGTCTGAAACCAGGTTTAAAAGTGTAATATTTTGAAAAGGCCTTACCATCACCATGTAAACTGGCAATATGTGCTTCCTGTGACAGTGGTGATGTCACGCCGAGTTTAACTGAACTGAGTCCTTTCTGTCATCTGTTTCAGGATGGCTTGATCACAAATCAGCACAAATGACCAAATGTGCAGAGGTTTTGTTTGAAAATATTTACTTGAAAGTAGAGGTGGTGCAGAGAACATCACTGGAGTCACACTCTGTCAAACCGCCATGATAGATTCTGCCAACAATAGTCCAAATTTGTGAGCACTGTTTGTGAGCAGGCAATATTGGATGTACTTAAGATTATGAGGAGGGAGATATAGCAGTGCATTAGCAGCATTGTGCTAAGATGGTAGATAACATGCCGCATACACACAGTTTACACACACACACACACACACACACACACACACACACACACACACACACACACACACTCAGACCTGTGCAGTCTCAACCTGCTGGTTATGACTGAACGAGGAGATGAGAAAATGGATCGATGAGTTGTGATGAAAAACCATCAATAAATTTTAATCCTGTAAAAGCTGAGCCCGGTGAGCTCGCCTGCCCTGCCTCTACACACCCGTCACTCACACGTTCAGCCTTTATGCATCGCAGCAATTACTGCATTGTTCTGCATTGTGCCCTCATCACATTAACGTAAAACTGGTCCGTCTGGTTCTAGGCCGTTCCACCGTTCTGTACCGGAGCGTGACAGAGGACCTCACTCGCATCTCAGGGCTTTTGGTGATCTCGTCACCCTGTGATCTTGTTTGGCTGTTAGGTCGCCGCCCTTTCAGTCTGGCAAAGAGAAGCCAAAAGTGTTTCTTGTCTCATTGTGGTTTGGCTCAGACAGTATTTACTTTGGTTACAGGGCGTTTCCAGGTTGTTACAGGAGAACAGATCAGTATTTAACCAGTCAGAGCTGCAAACCAATACAGCACTTTTTTTTCACTTCAATTAAACAATTTCTTTGTAACAGACACAGATAGTAATAAAAAAAAATTCCGCACAGTTTCAAATATTACAATTAAAACTTAATTACTGGTTCAGCATACTGGTAATATTCTAATATACTGGTTCTTGGAAAGCCATATAATTATGCTCTGTGTGAGAGGTGAAGCAGCTCAGAAAGCTCAGCTGGTTGAGGATTTCAATCCCATAAAGGATACAATACGTCTTATATGCAGTACCTCAAGTTTTATTAAATTGAAACAAAAAATTAAGAATATATTTAAAGTTTGAGGTTAGTTAGGCTTGACTTATATTTGATAGTGATTGGGACGTTCCTGACAAAGGGCCCTGCTTAGTATGTGTTGGTGCAAAAACCAGTGGTACCCCAAACGCAGCGTCAGTGTAGTGCAGTTTGGCATTTTCACTTGTTTCATCTGCTTACCTCTACAAATAACCCCACTTGCACTGAGGTGGGTGGAGTGGCGCAGCTGTGGCTGTGTTTATGCAGATTTTTGTGCTTATTTTGGGATAAGATTGGACTCCAGCCTGCCCAAACCAACAAATGAACTGGAAGGGAATTTCTGTGATTTTGGTTGCTTAAGGCAAACGGACAGACTTCTTAATCACAAGCATTCAGCTTCTCTTGTATATTACATTTCACTGTGCCAGGTTTGCTCTACTACAAATGATCATTAAAACTGCAAAATGTAGTAGGTCATACTCATAAAGGCTTGTACTGGGACTCTGCACTCGCACCCAGTTTCAGAGAGGGCTTTAAGTCGGCTTAATAATCCTGCCAACGCGCCAATCTTATCCAAACAAAAGCATCAGTCATTTGAAGCTTCAGATGACAATCTGAACATACACGATGTAAATCCTTCAGCCTCTTGCCTCACATCGCTCTGCTAAGCCCCTCCCACCAAATGATGCACCAACATGTAGATGCATCACTAAACTTAAAGCAGAACGCCACGGCCGACAACTGTTGAAACTAACACCAAAGCCTGTCCTGTTTGGCTAGCATGTCTAGGGCTGAACAGTGAAACGACATTTGATTAAAATTGCAATAAAGACACAACAACAACAGGGCACGTAAAACCCGCATGACCCTTGTTTGAGAGTTACTAACTTTGGCTGGTTACATGCTAGCTAACCCTGACTGCATATTTGATTCAGACCAGGTCCAGGTTTTAACTAACAAAGTACAAAGAGGCAGGCAGATACACATTTTTGTAAAGGAACCCTACAATTAGATATCATTCGTGAAATGCAATGGTCAAAATTAGTTATGCCTACTAAAGTTCTAATGAAATTATATTGCCTACTGCAACTTTAACAAATGAGACTGCAGTTCATCTCCTGTTTCTAACTGATAATCAACATTGTTTTAAAAACTGGATCATACCACGATCATTTCATCATCTTAACCAGCTGTTTATTACTGTAACCATGCCGATGAAGGTCCCCCAGCCTTTCCAAAGTAGTCCTTTTAAACAAATCATGATGTTTCTGTACACTTAGTTATGTAGTTTCTGTGCCTTAAACCCAGGCCTTAACCACAGTTCCATTACAAGCCAAATCATACCACATACTTTTGGATATGTCTATAACAAGGCATCATCAACTAGTAAATGTCCTGCATTAATAATTTAGCACAGATTTGTTTCTATAAAGGTTATTTTTTTCCCTTTTTTGATGGCATGCATGGAAATCAAAGTGCAAAAACCAGTTAAACTACACTTAAAACATCACATGCTGTATCATGTCTTAAGTTGTCACAGTAATCTAAATAGCTCCCAGTCATTTTAGGTCAAATGCACTCTCACTTTTCTCAGAAGACAAGCCCAGATGCTGAATATGCACATGGTTTTCTTGAACAGATGTAAAGTGTGTCACTTGTGCACGCACTCACTCTCTCACAGCAGCATGTCACGTCCTGACTTCACCTTCTTAGAAATAAACCCAGCAGCACTTTCATCTGCTGATCTGCAGCGAGCTCCACTGACCCGCAGAATTAGGATGTATAGAAAACACACTTCCTGCTTCATCACAGTAATCTGCTTTGCCACAGATGGCTGCCATTAAAGCCCGGCATCTTTGTCATGGAGTGGGTATTATTTCACACATGAGCGGGTCATCAGTCTAAAGGCAGTGATGATGTGTGGGATGAAACCCTCGCTGCAGCTGATCGATTAGATGATCCACAGCAAATTAATCTGGTACAATTCTGAGAGATTTTATAAATTAAAAACTGTTGTTTTGGCGATCTTTGGCAACAGCTTGGATTATTTCTGGCTGCTAATCAGATCGAGGAACATTAAATGCTGGGACCTTTTTGTTAGGTATTAGTCTATGTCTTTGTAAAACCTAAGCGATTAATTTATTATTCAGAAAATGATAAACAAAATAGAGCTTAGCTGCTGCTGCAGTGTCTTCTAAGACACTTTGCTGTTGTACATGCACTAAATGCAAATTGAAAAAGGAGGTATTTTCCAGTAATTCCGGTTCTGCGTTATCAGCTGCATAGACATGTATTCAAACAATTTGGATTCTTATTCATACATAAACCTTTAAGTTAGCAGTCAGGTGTAGTCAGAAATGTGACATGGTACCTTTAAGTGCAACAATATATGACACAGGTCATTTGATGTTCTTCACATACACTGGAAATGCCAAACAGATAGAAAATGCATCAAGATATGGAGGACATTTGGTTAATTTGATGCTTTGAATGCAAGCGTCAGACCTGGGAAATAAAGGACAGTGGCTCCAACCAGCAGCGACCAGATACTGATGGTGTGTGTTGCCAGACTGTTTAAAAAAACTGGACATAGTCTCCTTGTCTCAAAACATGGACGTTTTGGGTGCTGTCCGTGTTTTCGTCAAACTTTGACATCAAACTTTCATGGTGTGTTTTCAGTTGCTGAAAGTTACTCGTAACATTTTGCTCTGCGAAAACAGGCCTGTTTTGTGTTCAGTTGTCGGCTGTTCATTTTTCCTGGTACGTAGGCCACAATTTGTTGTAAACCTGTTTTTTGCTGGCCAAAATTGCTAACGGGAATTACAAATGCACCTTGCTGCCTAAGCTGGCACTGAATGGTAAATAGACTTGCACTGATATTGCACTTTTGTAGCCCACCAACAACTCAAAGTGCTTATACAACTACAAGTCACATTTGCCTACTTGGGGTTCAGTTTCTTGGCCAGGGATACCCAAACATGCAGACTCGATGGAGCGAGGGATTGAACCACCAATCTCTCCATAAATGTATGACCCACTCTACCACAGTCTCCACAAGATAGTCACCTCTAGCTCCACAAAACAAAGATGGCAACAGTTAAAATGGCAAAAATAGCAGTCTGCAAACCAACTGGTGACGCCATGGTTGTAATGTCCACTTCTTTTGTACAGTCTTTGTGCCAGATAGCATCTTCCACTGCCATCATCTAAACACCAAATGCTGGAACATCTTTTGGTAGAATGCTGTCTGTCATTCAAGCTGAGTTCCAGAGACTTGGAGAATCTAAATGCTATAGCTGCTCTATAGGATTTTAATGGCCCAGCCAACCTGCTCTTGTCAAATGCCAACGTTTTGTCAGCACCCTTCAGCATCCCATACGTGATGCATTAACTACTTTTCAGCAGCTGTATGAGACGCTGCCTCAAAGTCTTTTTGGCAGATGGTTAATGCTGTGAAATGGTCACAGTTCATAACAATGTTACTGCTACATTACAGTTACAATGTTACCATTACGAAATAACAGGTATTCAATGGCGTTTTTGCATCATCTGTTCAACATCTTCTGCATGTTGTTTTTTTGTACATTATATAATGACATTGCTGCAGCATCGCAAAAATGTCACCACATCTCCAAAAAGTGATAGAAATGTTGGGACAACATTCACAAAAATTCACAAAAGTGTTCAGAAGTTCAACAAAAGTTCCTGCAACAACTTTGTGTTAATAGGGATAGTAGGGTTGCCAGACACAGATGTTATTGCTTCACTATGTCCCCTGACTTTGATGGCATATCAAAACATAACACTAGATGGGCAGGTCTAGAAATAACGCTAGAGGTATACCTACAGCGCCATGGTTTGCCATCACTTCCACATGCAGACATGTCCATCTTTAGACTATACGATGTCGAAAGCCTGGCACATCTCACAGAAAGATGGGTTTGCATTCAAGTCACATGAATGAACCAAGGGGTGGTGACAAAACGTTATATTTTGACAATACTGAGCTGGCACAGCGCCTTACGAAGACACTTTATGTTGCATTTTTCTTTCATTTGTGACCTGTATATACACCATTTGTATATGTGGATGCAAAATGCAGTTAAAACAATATGGTAAGTGCAGGTGCTGCAGTAGGAAAATATTGATTAAAAAAATATGATAATAAAAAAGCCTTTTCGTGGTTCACTGGCTGCTGTCGTGCCCTCCACTCACAACACAGAAAGCTTTAAGTGCTGGCTGCGGTTCAGCCGGGGACACTGAGTGGCTGCTTGACTTGACCCCAAGTGTGAACATTTAATCAGCTTAGCATGACATCCCCGCAGCCCTCTGCTGCATCTAAAACCATACAGCAACGCTAAGCCATACTCGCTGACCCACACTGATCTCTGCCTCTCACTCTGCCTCCGTTCACACTCACACACAACATGCTGCATATAATGTATCCATACATACACACACAAACACACACATGCATCCACCTGCACACAGACAGCTGACACAGCTGAAAGCCTGCAGAGCTTATAGGGGCAGAAAACACGGCAGACACGCTGAATCCTATTTAGCCAATGCTTTTAGTAATGTAAAGTGCATGAGAGTGCACGTAAAAGCAGGGGTACGTGTAGCGCGGCGGGAGCTTAGGCGACGTTATGAAACCGAGCTTAGGTTAAAGTGCATTAGAGCGGAGAGATTCAGAGAGAACATAAGTCCACAAAGAGAGAGGCAGGTTTATTAATTCAAGTAATTGTATGAGTGTGTGTGTGTGTGTGTGTGTGTGTGTGTGTGTGTGTGTGTGTGTGTGTGTGTGTGTGTGTGTGTGTGTGAGTGGCAATGCATTAAACCTGTAGGAGGTATCTGTGTGTGCACAAGAGAGAACAAGAACGAGAGGAGGTGTGTTAAAAGTGGAAAATTCCCACTCTCAGTCTCTATTCCCCAGAGTGGGAACTGTGTGCAGTGAATGCCTCGTGTGCATTTGAACAGTATACATTTCTAGTTTGGTATAGACAGCTTAGACAGGACTCCTATACAGAAAGTGGATATCTTTTTGCACTGGTTTACCTTTCCTTTCATTGACGTTTGCACCTTGAACCATGTCGTGCAGATGATGTCTTTTGAAACGGGATCATTTGTGCAGGAATGATACTTTCTACCCTTTTCTCTCCTTGGGAAGAAAATATTGATTGCATATTTTTCAATCAGACATGGAATGCATTTCTCTGTTGCTGGAATGGAAATAAGTCCTGGCAAAAGTCTGATATGTTGTATTTTAGAAATCCTTCAGAAAGTTGGCAAATGACACTGACATGTCGGGTTCAGATAGAAAAGTGGGCCAACTTTTCTATCAGCGACTTCATTCTCTGAGTGTGAACCATGACATGAAACACAATACAGGCAATAAATAACTACAAAACTGTATAATGAAGTAAATACAGAAAACACCAACAGAGAATCATTACTACATGCTAACTTTCTACGCCAATAAATATCTGAACTAAACCTAATAATAATGAACAACAAGATGTGCTGATACAGGAAAATACTGCACAAGGCAGAAGTCCGTTATTACTATCGCATTGTTGTTGGCGCCACTATTCCAACATGTCCCTGTCCCACAGTGTTCAGAGCATGCAGCTACAACTTTTATTAGAAATGCATTTGTGCATTTTGAATTTTCAGGAAAATATACATATAACCATGAAACGTTTCTGTGCCAGATGATGTTCCATGTTCATAGAAGCATTATCTAGTGTGCAGACTCTATTTTACCTTTTCTGACTCATATTTCTGTTCAGCACCTAGTATTTATCACATTTGGATATGCGTGCTTTTGTAAACTTTTTGCAAACCTTACAACCTACTACAGAGAACCCTCTGGCTTTGCTGGATCC